>NW_006263452.1:993280-1011875 GCF_000469605.1 Apis dorsata
AGCATGCATCATGTAAAGAATGTTCTACTTGTCTAATGAATGTTTAATGGATACACATATACATTTATATATATATGTATGTCATTTTTCGAATGTTGAACAATATCTATGAAGAATCTGATAAATTGATCAGTTTTTTCTTTTTAATTTTGTTCGTCTGAAAAATTATTAACATTTAAATTATTAAATTATAAGCAAGACAAAAGTATTGAAATGAAAGAAACGCGCAATTATCGATGTAAAATCGATAAAATACAAGAAAGATTGGCTTAGATGCGTAGTTTTCAACATGTAAAATGATTATTTCAATATCGCAACATTTATTTACTTGTATAACGAGAGTATGCGTGAAACATGAAAGTTTATCGATAGTCTTATTACTGGAATTGCGCCATGCATTTGCCGAGAGAAGAAAACATTAATACAGATCAAGAAATTTAATATTACAATTCTGATGACATGCTAAATATTAAGTGAAATTATTAAAATTCTATCAGGGTATCGAATGTCAAAAATGTGGACAGATTAAAATCAGAAAAATATTATAAAAATCCTCAAGAAACCTCAAGTTCAATTGGAGGATGGTTGAATGATCTGAATTAAATGATCTGAAAATACATAAAAAATATTATTAAAAAAATTAAAAAATCATTCTGAGCGATTTCGAGTATATTTAATCATATTTATGCATCAAGTTTTTTTTTTTATCTAGAATTGTAAATCGTTTTCTTCATTTTAATTTGCCCGTCCACACGCGCAATAGATTTTTCAAGTTTTTATATATATTTATATTTATTTTCGCAAAAGGAATTGCTATATAAAAAAAGCTTTTTCAGCTATTTCAAGATACTATATAATTTTAACTCCTCGATGACAGATACTAAATAATTTTATTAACATTATTATATATTTAAATAATCGTGTATTATTTTTAATGTCATAATTATATATCGATTGTGTGTTCATGCGAGCATAAGATCGTAGTTTTGCGAAAGATATATTTCTATTCCCGATTATATCTTATATAAAAAACTGCATCATTTTGCACAAATTCAGAGCGAGTTGGCGATATCGCTTTAGTGCACGTAATGATATATACGTTCTAAACTGAATTTAGATTTTATATATGTATACGCTTGTATAAAAATATCTCGAGATGCAAAACAAAAAGAAAATAAAACAAGAAAAAAATGCATTTTAAACTATATACAGAGGCAAAAAAGAGAAAAGAAAGAAATAATTATTATAATGTACTTAACAGTTTTGTTTCATGTTGTAGCGTAATACAGACGTGCACATACGTATTAATATACATATAGATATATTATATACATAGAATTATATATTAGATATGTCGATATACATATATGTCAAAACTCGTTTCCAGCTGGTCTGATCGGGTATTACTTTAACGATTTAATTAATTGCGTTAACCTGGCAGCGATGCGATTGCGAGTGAATCATTGAAAGAGGTGCAATCACATAGTTCAATTGTATAGCGTATCTATTTGTCGTTTCGATGACAGATCCGATGATCTGTAGTTCATCGGCAATGAAAGTAAAATGGAATAATGGTTGATATTTCTGTTATTCAATTCATAGAAATAATTATATACGATTATTATAATCGGAAAATTAGCATCGTTTATGCGTCAAATGATTATTGAGGAGATTGGCATATGAAATCTCTTTATTTAATTTTAATTCATTGTATGTGTCATAAAATATTGATATATGAAAAAATACAAGCTCAATCAGCTATTCTATTAATTATGTATTTCGTATTTATTATATTTATTCAAAAAAATTCTAAACAGATACATAACACACACGAGCACTGGCACACGCAATTTACTATAGTCTGAATAAATGGTATCTGAATAAATTGATTCACTAGTTTTTCTTAATGTTATTTAATTAATTAAAATAATTTTATTTATTTATTTATTTATTTTTTACCATTATTTGGGAACATTAAACATTACAAATATCAAAAAGAGCAAAATTTAAAATACGTACAATGAAAAATTATATTGTGCTTATTCGTGCTCGATTAGATAGTGATATGTAGAAATATACTTTTTTTACAGCATCACTGCCGGATTAAGTAGTATTACAATTTTTTCAATAAGCCTATTAAATACCTATTAAGTTATCCCATAAATAATACTATTTTTTCTGTACGTGATATATTGTATATTACGTGAAAATAAACAACTATCTATCAATAATTAATCAATAATATATTTTCTATTATTTTCTACAATTTTTTATTATTTTCCCACTAAATTTTGTTTTTTCATAGAACTTCTTGTCATAATTAATTCCATTGCTTTAAATATAGAAAAACTGTATTACTTATGGGATTACTTAATAATTTATTAATTTGCACACTAAAAAACATCATTTAATTGATATTTTTAATTCACCATACAAATTTATTTTTATGTACTTTTGCTCTCTTATATATTCATTTAATATTTGCAATAGTATATGATTAAATAATTTTTCATACTGCTATCATTGTGATCAATTATTTATTTACATATTTAATCATGAGTTTATATTCAAGAGCAAACAAATATTAGACTACAATGTACTATAAATAGATAATATAATAAAAATGAATACATAATAAATGAAAAGATTTGTATATAGTATTAATTCACATGGAATTCCTTTGATTCTTTTTTATTTTTTACGTACACTGTATAAAACATTTATATTTATAAATTATATTTATAACAAATTTTATATACAATTAATTATTTTAAATTATTCTGAGATTGATTTTTAACTAGATGTATGAAAGTTAAAGCTGTTAATAGAGACCATCCTATTTGTTCTTTTTCTTCTGCAATTTTTTTTATATATTTTTGTTTTATTTCATTATTTATAGATATTTGTATCTGTTTTAAATTTTCATCTGATTCATCAGTTTTATTTAACATTTTCTCCAAAATATATTTTGCTGCAATTGTTTCATTACCAATTCTAAGTTTAAAGAATTGTGCTGTTGATCGAGATTTTAATATGTACAAATTATTATAGAATTTTGATGAATTATTTTTTTCTGAAAATTTTTATTTATAATAGTATTATTTTATTATTAATAGTATTATTAATAGCAACATTATTAATAATATTGTAAACATACCTTGATATGATAATAATTTAAGACAACTTGCAATACCAATTATTATTTGAAATTGATAACATAACATTTTTGCCATGTCAATTTCTTCTATTACAAAAGTGAAAGCATTATTAAATAATGATAATTCTTGTACAAAAGATGATGTCTATATCATAAAACAATAATTATTAAATAAAATATTTATCTTAAACTTGAAATATTAAATTTAAAATATTTACCAAACTAATTATATCATAAATTGTAATTTTTGAAATTTTATTTCTCCAAACAAAACAATCCCAATTTAGTATATGAAAATTAGAATTTAATAATGTCCAACTTATTGCATTAGGTCCCACATTTATTCCCAATATCATTTGTGGCATCTGAAATAATTTAGATTTTTATTAATAATATTATTATATATTGTTAAAAATAATATAAATATATGAATATTTTTTATACTTCTATTCCATTAATATCTGGTGTTACAATAAATTGGTTGATTTTTTTGGAGGATATTTTTTTATGATTGAGTATTGAATTATAAAATTTATTCAAAATATCTTCATTTATATTAGTCTTTATTAATAAATCATTTAATGATGAATAAGGTCCATTTTTAGTATAGCATGATATTATTGTTTCAGCATATGTTGGTTGAATATATCTATATATTATATAAAATAATATAGATAATAAATAGACTTAATATATTCTATTAGACTATACTAATTTATATAATATTTATTATATATTTACCTTGTTAATTTTTTAAAATTATTATTATTTATTATTTGTAAAATTTTATTTTCATATTTCATAAAATTTTGTAAATTAGTTTTTTGAACATTTACTGTTGAATATTTTTGTAATAAACAAATTTGTAAATTCTGTAATAATAAATCATATTATATTTTTTCTATATTTTCTCTAAATAAAATAATATATAAGTATATATATATTTAAAAAAAAAAAATCTAACCTAATAAAACAGATTATTTATTTATGTAAAAAAATATTTGACAAATTTTATTAATATATAATACCTTTTTTATTTTAGATATATGTAATTTACATAATGTTTTTAACATGATTATTTAGTTTTTACATTCGTATATACAATTATATATCGATATTAGTACTATACGATATTAATACTTTACGAACTATACGACTTCAATTAAAATATTCAATTAAAAATATTTCTTCAAAAATTAATATTTTGCCATTATATATTATATTTACAGATATAATACGGAAAAAATATTAAAATTATTGAAGATTAAATATTAATAGATATTAACATAATTAATAAAAATATTTTATATTTTTCTTATTTCTCATTCTAATAAATATCTATTTGTAAAATTATTTGAAAACAAATATATTATATGTTAATTGAATAATTATTTATTAAAATATAAATAATATATAAATTTATTAAACATTATTATTAAACAATTATAAATATTATTTCTAATTTCGAGCATATTTTATTTCACTTATTATTCACATATTATATATATATTATATATTCAAATTATTTACAAAAAATTTAAATCACATTTTTATATAATTTTAATTGAAATATATAAGATTATAAAATATTTTATTTGTTCATTGTTATATTATCTTAATATTTATCTTTAATTAATTGTAAATTTTATTCATAACTAAATTAAATTAACTAAATAAATGATTTTCAATTTTTTTAATTAGTTTTAAAAATATATAATGGTGAGTTTAAATTAAAATACTATACAAATACTTGTGTTATTTATGTATTACTTACTAATCTTATATCTTACTTATTTATGACTAACGTCGAAATTCAAAATGTTTGATTTTAAAGTAAATACTTTGAATATTAAAACTTTCAATATTTTAATATAATTCTCATTTTAATAATTTTTTAATAAAAAAGTATAATTTGTTTCGATCAAAATGTCGAGTTACTCTATAGGACGTAGATCATCTACGAATCCTGTAAGAATATCTCTACTTGATAGAGAAGATAAAAGCTTAACAAGAACAGAATCTAGAAGAACACAAACATTAAAACCAAAAAATTCTATTTCTTCAGTTGAAAATTCTCATATTCCAAGACCTCGAATTCGGGCTTCTTCTTGTGATAGAATAAATATCAAAGGATCATTATTAAAACCAACAGGTAAAAATTTGATGTATTTATTTTTTGTTTAAAATATTATAAACATTTTAAATGTAAAATATTTATTACTTATTACTGAGATAAAACTCTATTTGTAGGTAAAACTTCATTTTGTCATGTACCAACAACTCCAAATACACCAAATATTGGCAAATTTTCCAATCATCATACAATTGGAAGTTCAAATAAAATTCATGCAGGACTTCCTACAGGCCGTAGATCTTTATCAGCTGATCGTGCTAGCAATATTGGTGCAAAAGGTTCTAGGAAGGACACAAGACCTTTAACAGACAAGACATATCAGACTTATATGCTTAATAAAATTGATAATTTTCTTTCTATAAATCATTGTTCTTCGATGGTTAATACTAATAACAGTTTTAAACCAGTTACTTTGAAAATGTTTGTTGAAGTTTCTGCATATTTATTAAAAATATTAGATATTAAACAAATTCTAACAATTTCTAATTATGTGGAAGAATTACCAAAAATTGCAAAAAAACTGCATTATCCAGGAATAATTAACAAATCTTGGTTAAAAACTGCTAATGCTATGCATTCCTGGCCAAATGTTTTGGGTTGGATATGCTGGTTAGTAGAAATTTGTGAAATAAAAAAGATAGCTCTTGAGAAATATAATTTAAATAATTTATCATTTATGGGAAATGAACAGGAAGCTAAAATTAATAAAAATGCTTTTTTTTCAATGTTGAATTTTTATAATGCCTGGAATGATGAGAAACTTGATGAGGAAGCATCAATGGTAGAAAAATATTTACAAGAAATTGAAGAACAACAAGGTATAAGTGAAGAAAATTTGAATAATGCACGTTCTGAATTAGAAAAAGAAATGCTTAAACAGCAGGAAGCTGAAGAAAATTTAAATAAAATAAACGAAGAAGTTAAACATCTACAGGAAGTATTCTTATCTTTGCAAAATGATGAAACAAAGCAATTGAGTGATATCAGTGCAAAAGAAGAATATATAAAAACAATTAATTTTGAAACAGATCAATTAAATGCTGAATGTAATATATTGAGTGAACAAATTTGTTTACAAAAAAAACAGTATGATGAATTACTTTCTACAATTAAACAACAACCAATGTCCAAAATAGAAAGGGATAAAATTTTAGAAAAATGTACGGAAATTCAAAATTATATACATCAGTTTGATGAACACTTAAAAGAAATACAAAAAGAATTATATACAATGGATATTAAATTGGCATTTAATAATAATGAAATAACTAAATCAGTACTAACATATAATAATGAAATATTTATGCATTTTAGTGGTAATATAGATATAAATTTAGAAGAATTAAAGATGCCAGAAAAAGGTATATTAAAACCTGAAATTATGGAAATATTAAAAGTTAAAGCTAATTTAATGAATGATTTGAAAGAATTATTGAAATCAGAAATTATTGAAAAAGAACGTTCATCAGAAACAAATTTTAATGAATTAGAAAATTTACAGGAGAAAATGAAAACTTTAGAAGATGAAAATAGTGACATTATTAATAAAATTAAAGAAAAAAAAAATCTTATAAATAAAATTAAAACTGATGCAAAACACGAAGAAACAAAATTAAGAGAACAAATAAAGAAATTGCAAAATGAAATTAAGGAAATTCAAGATTCAATGCCAAATACACAAGAACTTGCTGCAGAATTAGAAGAAACAGAAGATAAATTAGATGCAGTTCAGAGAAGAAAAGCATATATAGAGGAATCTGCTAAGCTATTTTTTGATAAGTTTTATGAGACATTAGGAGAGCACAGAAATGAAGTTTCTAATATATTAATAAAACTTAATAATAAGTAAAATAATATATAATAATTTTTATATAAGGTTGCAATATTTTAAATGTGATTTTCACATAAAAATTTAATCTATATACTATTAAAGTAAATTTTTTAATTGTATATATATATATATGTATTCAAAATATTTAAATTATATATAATACGTAATTTAAATAAATTATTATATTACTATCCTATATTATTGTAAAAATTAAATCTTTTTATTTTGACTAAATTTATATAATTGATAATTCTATATATTTAATTTAAATTTTTTATACAGTTTTAATATATTTAATATAATATAATTGGAAAGAATGGAAAATTATAAAAATAATAGAATTTAGATTTGTTTGAATTGCAATGCGGAAACCGGAAATTCGAATTATTTCGAAATATGCATCTGTATGATTTAAATCATTTTTATACGATAAGTTAAAAAAAAAATTGCAATTTCAAATCTGAAGTTGACTTTATACATATGAAATATAAAATATTTATTGAATTATATGATAAATACTTTTTATTAAAATTAAAAGAAAGGAAGCATATTAGATATTTTTATATTACATTTTCTACATAATACTGGAATATAATGATTGTTCAAAATTATTTAATTATACAAGATGATATATATATTGTAAATACCAGGATAAATATGTTGGTAAATATTATAATAAATTATAATAAGCATTTCGATATATAATAGAAATAAATTTACTAAAATACTAGGTTAGATGAATTTTGTCCATATTGATTGGAAACTAGTTGTCAGGTTTTAATATTTATTTAACATAAAAAACATATTTTTTTATTATTTTAGCATAATGAGCAACAAAATAAACGCTGCTAGTAAAAGTATTGCTATATCTAATAAAAATATATTGGAAAATAACCATTATTTGGTAATTTATAATTCAAGTATTTTTATGGTTATATATTTTTTTGTAATATAAATTTTAATTATATAATATAAATCTATAGCCTCCTTCTGGACTTTCTTCAGAAGGTCTTTGTGATTGTAATAAACAAATTGAAATAATTGTGAAAGCTAAAGGCCTTAAACGTAAATCAACAATGGTTATGAGCAATCCAACTAGTCATAAAAGTATAGAAGAAAAAAAAAGACCTGGTAATAGTGGTGATATCCACCAAAGCTGGGGTAAAGCTTTAATAGAACAAAATAAAGCAGTTATAAAACAAGGTTTGCAACAATTTCAGACAAAAACAACAGGTTCAAAATCATTGAAACATAGTAGTGAAACTAAAGAAATTAAGAAACATTCCTTAAATCATCAAAAACCAAATGTTAGTATTAGTTTTTATATTTCTTTAAACTATTTAATATGTTAATTTAATCATATTTTATTTCACAGCATAAACATTTAGATGAATTGCCTACTAAACAATCAGCTTCTCAAAAAAGGATAGAAGAACATATAAAATCTATACCACGAACTACAAATCCTTCAAGTACATCAATTCCAAGTACTGTGGAATCTATTATAGTTTATGATAAAGGTGTGCAATGTGATGGAACACTTGATTATTTTGATGATAGATTTGGTGTTTTTAATCCAGTTCGTACATTACATTTTTTAATAAAGGAATTAGAACATTTGGTTAAAGACGATAAAGCTAATAAGATTCTTGCTAATATGGAACAAGCATTATTAAGAATATCAATGGAACCTGATAAACTACCTATTGTGGTATGTTTATTAAAAATGATAAAAAAAATAATATTAAAAATTTGGTGTATTAAAATAATTATTTACAGCAGGAGTTAGAAACCAAATCAGAAACAACTAGACAAATGAGTTTAATGTGTGATGCATTACAAAATGAAAGAGATTCTTTAGTGAGGTATGTTTTTTTATTAAAAATATATTATAACAATCTCATTTTATATTTACTCAATTTATTTTAAATTAGACAAAATCAGGAAATATGCTCTTTATTGCACGAAAATCGTGAAAAGCAGTTAGATCTTGAAAAAACTGTAAAAACATTAAAACAAGAACTAGAAGAAACTGTTAAAATCAGAGATAAAACGATAATTGAATTAAAAGAAAAGATTAAAAATTATGAATTTTCGCAAAAAATTATATCAGACTTAAGAACGAATCTCGCTGAACAAAAGGAACTTTTAAGTCAAAGATATTTAGAAGTACAATGTATAACTCTTGAAAAAGATAAATTCTCAGCTCTATCATTATATAAAGATTCTTTATTAAATGATCTTCGTAATCAAATCAAGTTAGTTGAATCATCATATTATCATTATATTAATTTTTGTAATTATATAACAATTAAATTTTTATTTTATTATCTTTATCTTTTAGGGAATTACAAAATTGTATCGCTGATCAATTATGTAATTTAAAAGATAGTTATATTCAAGAAGAATGTCCAAATCCACAAATTTCATTAGTACATGGAGGTCGTGTATGTTCATCACCTACTTCTACTTCTTCACGTGATTCAAATATACGTACCTCTTGGCATGATATATCCGATATTTCTTTATCCACGGATCACAATCCCTCTAAAATTAAAAATGTACAAGATTTATTACATATGTCAGATAAAATTCCAGCTTTTTTAGAAATCCAAAGCGAGACTTCACAAAATAAACGAACTAAGAATATTAAGGAAGCTTCAACCAAAGATTCCGCAAATTTAGACTTTATTAGTTTACCTGCTGGAGAATCTTCACTTACACTTTTACCTTCTTATAAAGATCTTGGCTGCACAGAGATCAGTAAATCTGGTAAATTCAATATATAAATATAATACACATATATCATTTTACACTAATAATTTAATATTTTTCTTTTTAGTTAACAAAGGGGATGGTGATGTAATAACATTTAGTAATAAAAAAAATGATAATTTAGATAATTTTAAAAGTACTAATAAAATACCATCATTGGAACATTTAAATTATTCTCTTCAAAAAAAAGAAACTGATATAAAAGAATCAAGTAGAATTAAAAAGTCTTTAGAATCAAATAAAGAAGAAAGTTCTGAAAAAAAATCTATTGTAAACGAAGATAATGCTAATACTTTAAAAGATAATTTGACTCATAATTTAATAAGCTCTACTATAACAGAACAATTTCAAAATATATTTCAAGATATAAGAATTCAAAGTAGAATGCCTGTTAAGGTACCCAGTCCACCAAGGAATTATCCTAATCCTGAATGGAGTGATAGTACTTTACCCAGTATCAGTACTGTTTCAGGGATATAAATGTGATATAAATTTTTTTCTCATTGACATTTTAAGCTTATATTAAATCTTTTGTAAAAGAATCTTATTGTGCAGTCATATTTTTTATCAAAATAGATGATTTTAAAAGATTTAAAAATTAAATTATATTTTTATAATTTCAACATGATATAATAGTATATTTTTAAATAATAATTTATAAAAAATATAGAAAATATATATTATATCAATTATATTGATTTCTAATTCAAAGTGTATTTTTCCTCTAATATATGTATATATTCATGTATAAATTTCATTTGTAAATTTAAAATTTATACAAATTAATATATTATCTATGAAAAAAAAAAAGAAAAAAAGATGATTTTAGATACAAATGTTATTAAAAGTTTATAGAGAAAGCCTCTAATGTTTGCATGTAATTTAAAAGTTACATGCATTATATAAGTTAAAAAACTCTCATAGGGTAACGGAAATATTAATATCAAAGTATATAATATACTGTTTTTAATTTTGTATTGTGAGGCAAAATAAAAATGTTTCGTATTAAGTTAATTTAATGAACAATTTTAATAAATAAAATAAGAAATTGACTTGTAATAAATAATACGTGTGTTATTTTTCGTATTTCTACTTTGCTTAATATTAATAATATTAATATTAAAAATAATTACAAGGTCACAATATAAATATGACATGAAAAACCAGGTGTATATATATATATATTTTTTATCACATATGTATATATACAAGTAAAGTATAATACTTATATTTTGTAAGTCTTAATAGGATTAAAAGGGAACATTTTAGTACACGTAAAACATTCATCAATTTTGCACAAAGACGCTTGAAATACATATACATGTTTCCCATTAAGCGTGTATATGTGTACTCTTTCTTTACGAAAAATTCGATCTTTTTTTTTATTATGATTATTTTTTTTCTAGGGACTGAAAAACGTTCATTTGCTAACAACTATCGTAATACGAACACAGTCCTAACATTCGATGCGTGTAAAATAAGTAATATTATTTTCGAGACGAAAAAGACTGTCTTCGCATTTGAACAACTTCGATGAAGATTGTGATAAAATGTGAAATATTAAAAATGTTTATTTCTACGCGTTAAATATTACGAGGGAACTTTCCTCGATTAAATTTTAAAAACGGAATTTTATCTTATTTTTGTTACTTACTTTTGTTACTTATTATACTTAAAATTATGAAAAATTTGAGATTTTATTTGTATTTTCGCGTCATTTTCTCAGTTTGCATCTTCGAAGAAAATTCCTTCATACTCACGCAGTATTGAAAGATTAAAGTTCCCTTGTTGGATACGTATACTTTCACGTACAGGTCAGTACGATTCTTCTTACGGCATACTTGAAATATTTTAAATATTAAAAACATAAATTATTTTTTAATTTTTCTTAATAGTTTTTGTAATCAATATTAGAAAAAGTATTTTTAACTCATAATATAAAAATCCTTATCCTAAGAAGAATATAGAAATCGAAGATTGATATCAGTAACTCTCGAATGAAACTTATGCGAGAATTCGAAACAAGAAGAATTCGATATCTCGAATAGTTTTTTACAATGAGAGGGAAGTGCATAGATAAAACGAATCCATCATAATTGCCGTAATTCGAAAAATTTTCATCGACGTACATAAATATTTGAAGTTCGTATATATTTTATTATTTGTCGTATGAAATTACCAATATCTCGGTAATAATCTACGATACATCACGAATCACAAATGTTTCGTTATTTTTACGTATTGATATCGTAATGACTCTGAGGTATTACGTACATTTGTAATTTAAGAAAATCGGCATTCTTTGAACGCATATATATTTTCAAATCTTATTCGATATTCTAAACGAAATTATCATTAATTCCACTTTGTAATCGATAATCTCTGGAAGAGATCATGGAATTAAATACACCGATTACTAATTAAAAAAACATAATAATTTCAAAGAAAAGAAAAACCGTTAAAAAATCGTTTGAATTTAGCGCCTTTTTAATTGGCAATCGGTGATATTATGTTGAAGGTTGTCATACATGCTGTTTATATTAGATCCAAACAATCGGATTCAATAATTGGTATAATATTTTGAAATAATATATTTTTAAATTTTTAGTTGGCAACGTTGGATGATGCGTTGAAGTCAAACTTCATATGAAAATATATTAAATCGTATAAAATGGAGTTGTATTATCGCAATGAAAAAGATCGTGATTAAAAGTGACAAATGCACAAACATTAAGTGTATGAAGAATAGTGTATTATTTCTTTTTGTAAAGTTTATAAATGTGAAGTTTATAAATGAAGAAACAAATGAAAAAACATTGAAGGAACCATACTGCTAACCAGATTTCGAGCACGTTTCAATTCGACCTGTAAACATCAAAGAGTAAGTAATGAGAAAATTATTTAACAGTTGAATTGATTGCAATTAACAGCACATTGAAAACCTTCACATATTACATATATGTATTTGTATCTGTGTGAGGTGTTTGGTGTGTACGTATATGTATATATAATAATATATAGCTATTTTAAATACATATGTACATTCTTCTTCTTTTACGAAGTTAATAAATTAATATATGAGATTCTTTTTTTTTTTGATGCCGATAGATTCTTGCCATTTTTATTTTTATTGAAAATTAAACGAAATGATTATGAAAACTGTTAAAATCAAAATATCGTGCAATAGATAGGGCACAAGATGACACTAGTGTCTGGACAGACTGTTTTGAGACCGCTTTATTTGAATTTCTTTTATCATTTTAATTAAAAAACTCATTAGATGATATTTTTTTTCTTTTCTTTTTTTTTTTTACGATCAAACAAACGAATGACTGCAAAATGTTTATCGAAATATTGCGCATAGTGAAGATCACATAAATATCTTTATGTATACTTTAGCATATACACGTGCACGTACTGTGCATGTGTGTATGCTATGTACATGTGAAACGTTGACGTTATACAATAATATCACTAGCATAGACTGTCGTATCGTTTATAATTGCATATATTACAATAGACAATCGAGTCAAGTAGAAATCGTAAATCTTGTGAGTCGATTAAAATGAATTCTTATTCGACTTTGTCTCAATTAATCCTATTTAAATAGTCTCAACTATGAATATGCTCGAATATAGCTCAGATATCGGAAGTGATAGTGGGTTGTTGTAAAAATAAAAATTTAACATTTGTCATCTTGAGGTTGCATATGGAAGGACATGTTTTATTGTTTATTGTACGTTATATACTGCTTTGTTCGGTGTAAAAATATAAAGCATTTCGATTACAGACTTCGTATGTATGGGCGTTGCCATTGTTACCGAGTAATCGGCAGTTATTACGATAATCTCTTTCTCGTATTTTTCTTGATGCTAGTTTGTACCAATTATAAAGAAACAAAAAAAAAAAAGAAAAATTAGTAAAAAAAAAAAAAGAGTAAAGAACATATATCATAAAAAAAACTTGAAAAGTAAAAAATAATGTATCTTATTTTACTTAACCTTCAAATTAAAGTTTAAAATGATGAATAATTTTAGCAATATTATTCATTAGATATTATAAGAAACTAGTATTTCAAATAGTGTCACTGATATTCTTTCAATTCTTTTAATTTTTAGTTTAATTCATCTCTCTATTAAATATATATTTCATCTCTGATAAATCATCCGTCGAAAAAATTATAGATCTGCGATATTAAAACGAATGAAATAAACTTCAATTAAGATAACTTTATATGAATATTAAATAAAGTTATAATCAGTTAAAAGGATAATGGCACAAAAAAAATGAATTATTAATCAACGAAATAGTAAATGAAGGATACGTGTATCAGTGCAATCCAGCTTCAAGAAACAGTCTCTTGCTCTCTCGTTCATCTAACAATGGCCCAGGCTATGGAGTTAATAATTGCTTTTACGTGGCAATGATAACAATATGCTTGTATAACAAATGTACTTAGAAACGGTTTCACTTGTGCTATTACTGCTCTCTGGCGATAAAAATCAGACATCATTGTTCAACTGCTGGCTCGTAACAAGGGCTTTGAGGGGGAGAGTTTGTTCTGCTCTTTGCTGCGAGTTTAAACACTATACACTTCCTTGATTGTGCGCCTAAAACATGGCGTACGGATCCGCGAACAACGTGGACCGGTCACGGTCCGTCAGGCGCGCAACAAGACACGCATTCATCAACTATATTCACTATTCTTTTCTTTTTTTCTCATCGTTTTTTCTTTTTTTTTTTTCTTATTTCATTTTGTCTTTTTATTTTTTAATCCGAAAAACGTTCGTGTCTCTTGTATTGTAAAATTAACGAACCTGTGGTTCTGTATATATATATATATATATTACATATATATATGTATATACACTGTGATTCCCATCTTTTTTTTTTTTTGTTTCTTTAAAGTGTTTTTTTTTTTGTGTTTTTACGTATACCAAGAAAGATTCGCGCAATATAGTATCGTGATTAACATCGACGCATATAAATAAAATTTTCTATTTTTTATCAAATATTAATTTTTTTTTCATTAAATTTGATCTCAATATTGTATTGTTTCTTTTTGTTCTATTTTTCTATATATTTCATTTCGAGGAAAATTTCTTATAAATTGTTTGAATTAAATAAGATATAATAAAATAATAAAATAGAAATTTTTTTTTGTTATTTGCTCATTAAAAATTAATAAAGAAGAAAAAAAGATATGAATTCAATAAATTATAAAATTTAAGATTAAAGATTATGTATTTCAAGGTTATAATAGAGCTGAACAAATTGAATTTTTTTAAAAATTTCATACCTTGAAATACCTTGTAATACCTTGTATATTTTATACATAATATATGTGTACTTGTATTAATTCGTTTTTTTTATACAAAGAAATGAACACATTATAAATTTCATAAAAATTTTTCCCTCTTCATTTTCTCTGTTTCGTATCTCGATCGATGTATCCCAATACTTTATTGCTTTACAGCGCGTATAATATTTATAGAAATATTTTTTTTTCGTGCATTCTATAACTCGATTAAATCGTATCGAAACCGTAAAGACTCAACCGCGACCCACAGACTCGAGATCCAAGAATCGATGAAAGCTCAAGAAATAACGAGGAAAGAAAGTGAAAAAAGTCGTCGTGCGTTTAAAAGTCTCGCGGAATGGACGGCCAAACGAAAATTAGCATTGTATCCATTCATGATGTATAAAGTACATTCGGAAACAAGCGTATCCTAGTACACCGTAATAAATAGCAAAATTTTCTATCTCTAATATCAGACAATAAAAATCGTCGCTAATCTTCGTTTCAGCGATCCACCCTTAACGATAATCAGTCGATGTATTTTTTCCTCTTTTCTCTGTCTGTCTGTCTGTCTGTCTCTCTCTCTCTCTCTCTCTCTCTCTCTCTCTCTCTCTCTCTCTCTCTCTCTCTCTCTCTCTCTCTCTCTCTCTCTCTCTCTCTCTCTCTCTCTCTCTCTCTCTCTCTCTCTCTCTCTCTCTCTCTCTCTCTCTCTCTCTCTCTCTCTCTCTCTCTCTCTCTCTCTCTCTCTCTCTCTCTCTCTCTCTCTCTCTCTCTCTCTCTCTCTCTCTCTCTCTCTCTCTCTCTCTCTCTCTCTCTCTCTCTCTCTCTCTCTCTCTCTCTCTCTCTCTCTCTCTCTCTCTCTCTCTCTCTCTCTCTCTCTCTCTCTCTCTCTCTCTCTCTTTTTTATCTTTTTTTTTTAAATCCGCGCACACCCCTGTGTGTTTCTTTTTTTTTTTTTTTTTTTTTTTTTTTTTTCATTTTGTTTTTTCTTACAGTACTAGTATTACAATAACATTTTGATTAAATGACACGTATCATAACGCGTGCAATCTCACGAGGGAAACCGTCTTAATTATCGAAAAAAGATGATGAACATTGTTTGCCGCGTGGAAAAGTTGAACAATCCTCGTTCAAGACAGATTTCAGGCCAGCACAGAAACAGCTCTCAGTTTTATTGTATATATACTATATAGTTTTGATTTGTATTTGGTACAGGCTGATGCAAAAATGAGGAGCGCTCAAAAACGAGGGAAAGATCGTAATAAAGTAATAATCAGTCATTTAAAGCTTTATATTATATTATAATATCTGTTAACTCTGATTATCTATTTAATGTATGTATAATTAAATATGGTTGTATCTCTCAGGTTCCATGTATTTAACATTAACCGATCTCTTCCTTCGTTTTTGAGGATGTGATATAACTCGGGATCCCGAGTTGTCGTTTTTTTTTTTTATTTTGGATCAGCCAGTAAAAAAATTGAACGTTGCTGTTCTCAAGCGAAGTCTCTTACTATTGTTGGTCGTTTAAGAGAGTAATATTGAATGCATAATTTGCATAAAAATGATTATTTCGTATGAGCGTCGTGCCAATGACGGCTTGGCCGATTGGTCACTCTGTATATCTGTATATACTTGTATCGATATAATTCAACGTATCAAAAATATGCTGAGAATCTTTGAAATCAGGTGTGGTAATTAGTTACGCGGCGGTTAGCCGGAACAACGGTTATTCTAATGAAAAATGGAAGCGTGTCTGTGCAACGAAACCGTTTCCGTCTCGCTCGAAAATCTTCTCTTCTTTCTCGGGATTGTCACTTTCTCGCGTTTGTCTTATCGATACATTGTTGGAACGAGTTTGAAAACAGTCATTAAAATTGTAGATATTATTCAGATTCTCTCTATCTCTCCGTCGCTCTTTCATTCTATTCCATTCTTCCTTCCCCATTTATTCTCTTCTCTCTTTCTATAAGTCACACTGAATTACGTATTCTTCGGTAGAGCGTGGAAGATGCTTGCAAAGTTCGGAGCACCTGCGCGAATATTATCCTATGTACAACGCTAGCAATCGCTGTGTGTAACAAAACTTGAACAAAAAAGCGTTCACCACGTCATCCTATCTCTCTCATTATTATTTTTTTTTTTCCTTTTTATTTTCGTTCACGTTTCAATTGTGTTTCGCTACAGCGATCCTTATATAGTAATACGTATATTTGATTTAATGTCTTTGTTTCTCCCCTCTTCCTTTTTTCCCTTTCTTTTCATCTTTTTCCTCTTCCTTTCGTTTTATTTTCTTTCCTTTTTTCGTTTTTCATTCATTTTTTATTCTCCATTTTTTTTTTTTTTTTTATTTACCGCGTGCATTCTCATTGTAATGTAACATCGACAACGTTTTTTTATTCGCCTTATAAAAATTGGACCTGGTTCCCTTTTTATCTTCTATACAATTCGCTACAATTTTGGGCGGGTCTCAGAATTTTCGAAGGATCTTTTCACGATTTCCTTCATTTCCCGCCATAAGATCCCATTGCACGCATGTACACGCTACGTATTAATCGACCAAATGATTTATTGACGCTTTTTCTGCAATTCGTACCAATCACAATGTTCTCCTATCCTATATATGGTCAACAGAACAACTTTCGAAACGGATTTAAGACAAGACGAATGCAACCCTCGACCGGTAGAGCGAGATCGATTCAACGGTTGATGAATGCTTATAGACTTTAACCTTAACTATCTTGTTCTCTTGCGTTGTAATGCACTATAATAACTGTAAACTGCAAGGTCTTGTTGCCGATAACCGATAGAAATTTCTTTCTAATCGCTTACCGGCAATCCAATATTTTTTTTCCTTTTTTTTTTTTTTTTTTTTTTTCTTTTCCTTTCAACAAACGAGACGAAATTGCAGGCAGACAATCAGTTTGCGAATCATCCTACGATACGATCTTATCGGTCGAGGGTCGGTAGAATATTTTTTTTTTTCTTTTTCTTAAAAAATTCGCGACTTCGTGTCTAGCTTACGGACGAGAAAACAATTTACGGCTAAGAGAATTAACAATCGTCATTCATTAGCGTTCACGAGCCCGTTTTATACGAGAACCCTTCCCCCCTCCTCCTTTCTTCGTTTCCCCTCCCCCTCCCTCCTCTCTCTCTCTCTCTCTCTCTCTCTCTCTCTTTCTATGTCAACGAAGAATCAATGGAAACGAATAAACGTTGCGGTCCTTTCTTCTCGTATAAAATCCTTATAAAAAACATATCGGTATAAAACGGGCTTTGGTTTCATTAAAATTCTATCCACACTTATAATACGTGTCCGCGTTCCACCCTTTGCGAGCATTTTTTGTGGTATTCTCTGTTTTTTTTTTCTTTTTTTCTTTTTTTTTTTTTTTTTTTTTT
>NW_006263452.1:1011925-1013908 GCF_000469605.1 Apis dorsata
GCAATTATCGTACCCCTTATCAGACTTATATTCGCATCGCGATTTATAACCGATTTGTGACGCGCGATGCACACTAATATCGAAAAATTATTGTGAATCTCCCCTAATCGTGTCTTCTCGTTCGACGCAACATTCATATGCCTCCTCCCTCGAAAGGAAAAATCGAATGAGAGAATGAGAATGAAGTGTCTCGGAGTCGTCGCATTCTTCGTCGAACAACTTGGGGAGGAATAATAATATATATATATATATCATATTTCTACTAAATAATCTTCTTACTCAAAAAAAAAAAAAAAAAAAAGAAAGAAAGGAAAAAGGAATTTGGTCCTGAAAGGATTAACTATCCACCTCGTTAAAAGTTCCAAGAATCGTGAGCTGGACTTTCGTCGTCCATTTCCAAAAATTTCGACCCCCTCCCCCCTATTCTTCAAACACACCGGTACAATTGTACCATGGAGCTCGTTTTCCCTTTCCCCGTGTGTACGTGTTCATTCCACGTTACCTCCATTTAGATACGCGCGTTTCGCCGAGCGTCGAGTTTGAGGTCCCGCGCGGCACAGAGCTACCGGCGCGGGGCACAAAAACGGTCGGACTCCGATTCGAAGGTCGGCAGGCGTTTCATTGGCAGGTAACCGGCGTGCAAGGTAAAAAACAGCTCTCGTGCATAAACAGTTTGACAGTCTGGGAGAGAACGAGGTTGGCCGGGTATCGTGGTCCTGCGAAAACAAAGCGTATCGATCACCGTACGTACGACCCGTATTGACTCCCTCCCTCCCTCCCTCCCTCCCCCGTATGAGCCCCGGCGGCTAATGATCCGTCAAGGACGGATGTCTAATGCGCGCTCGGATCGCACGTGGTATTCGGAATGAATCCATCCGAAATAGTAATCTGTAAATCGCCACTTCCACTGGAAAGGGTCTTTGGAGAGAGAATCGAATCGAGAATAAAGAAACGGAGAAAGAAATTGGGAATTTTTTGAATTTTTTTCTTTTGAAGAAGAGGAAAACGAAACGTAGAGTATTCCCTAGGGAATGATTCTGAACAAGGATGAAGAAGGATACGATGGATTTTATGAAACATTGGAAGAGATAACAAATCATTCGACCGTTTAACATTCGCGGCCCGTTTTCGAGCGCGATTAACCTGTTGCTGCGCAGCTTGTTTGTCGCTACGGGAAAACGGCTGATGTAAACCTCGATAGATTTAGTCAAACGACCGAAACAAAACCGGGGAATATTATGCGAGAGGCTGGAGTTGGTAACAAGTTCGAGAGCAAGAACACGTCTCTGTTTCCACCCTTTGCATACGAACCGCGTTGTACGAACATTGTCCCTTATAGGAATGGCTGTGGATTATAATGGAATTATTCAGCAAAGTTCGTTAACCGCGTGGCGACGATTTATTTATACACCAAGGATTTATTTACACCAAGGAATTTCGACCAAGGATTCGCGATATTACGATAATTCGATTAACCGTGAATTCTTTCTTCTAAATAAGAAAATATTGTTTCAAATATTCCCCTTCTATCGCGGGGAAAAGTGTAACACTGGCGAGATTGATCAGATTCGTTTGAATAACCAAAGAGAATCCCGCAGGCGCGGATGTGTTCAATGACGCTTTCTAATTGAGCAACACTTAGAAAGGCCGTGCGTACGTATCATAGATACACACGAATACCAGTGCGATGTCCCCGTATGTGACGGGGCCTGCTCAACCCGTTTGAATTTCGTGCCGCGTTAATTTATGCAATTGGAACGATCGCGTTTCCAAACAAACAAAACCGAACCGCGGCTTGAACCTCGAATTAAGGCTAACTCCTTCGTGCGTCGAGTCTAGCGCGCCACTTTCGAAACGCAAATCCGATGTGAATTTCCCCGTCCTCGAGATAGTAGGTAGTTGTGTTGCGTCGAAGAGAGTCGAAAAAAGAAAAAAAAAAAAAAGAAAAATACGGGAGAAGTGAAGCGAGTATAACGCACGACG
>NW_006263452.1:1013921-1017007 GCF_000469605.1 Apis dorsata
ACGCGTGGATTTCGTGGTCGTTTGCTTGTTTAGATTTCTCCGTTATGCGTTGCATAATCCCATGGTCGAGGTCTGGTCGAGCAACAACAAGAAAGGGAAAAGAAAGGAAAGAAAGAAAGAAAGGAAGAAAGGAAGAACGAGGCGGATGGGGGCGAGGGACAAGAAAGAAAAACAAAGTTCGAACAGGAAGTGGCTCGCGTAAAAAGAAAAGCCCCGGTAGCTCGTCCGTGGCGAGCAAGCGAGTGGAGTGGAGTAGTAGGCCAAGTGGAAGTTCCTCTGTGAGTTGTGCTCCTCTCTTCCGAACAGAAGGAGGGAGATGGAGCGAGCGAGAGAAGGATGGCCACCTTTTATTTCGTTCGAGAGAGTAACTGTCAGCCGGTATTTCGCGTGGAGGCAAAATAAAGTATAAAGGGTGTTCGCTGCGTCGTATATACGCGCATGCTAGTATGGACCAACTTCTTCACTCTCTCTCTTTCTCTCTCTCTCTCTCTCAGGATCGTCTCGACCGTGCTTCACCCTTTCATTCTCTTTCTTCGTCCCCTTTCCTTCTACGCGTACCACGTGTTCTTCTTTCTGTCTCTCTCTTTCTCTTTCTATATATATATATATATTCCAATCCGCGATTCCATCTCCGTTTCTCCTTTCGCGTCTGCTCTCACGCTCTTCGTCGAATCTTCGTCTCCTTTCGCTCTCCCGTTGCCCCTTCCTTTTTTTTTTCTCTCTCTCTCTCTCTCTCTCCATCGTACACTCTCCCGCTCCTTTAGCCTTGCAGACGCTTCTGGCAGACGAGGCGCGTTTTGTTCTCAACTTCCTTAATTTCATCTTCCGGGGATTTCCAAAATTTTCCCTCCCCCCATATCTATTTTTATTTTCATCGAATCGCTCTCCTCGATTTATCCTCGACGCTCGATCTCTACCTCTCGACGATTGATCTCGACGATCAATCTGATTTGATCATCAATGGAAGAATCGAAGAATCGCGAGCGGACGAATCCGGTCTCCCGTCCCTTTTCGCGTTATTTATTTTTCCTAGCTCGTGCTACCAACCGATGACTGTAATTAAGTCTCGGCCCGGCTTACACACAGCCCGGCTGGCTGTATCCCAGCAGCATCCATCCCGATGATGAACGATTACCTCGAGATCACGGGACATTAGGGCCGACCCCCGTGTACACCATAAAGGACGCGTTTAAAACGATCCGCGGCACGGGATCGAAAAAGCAAACGAATGCGGGCCAGCATCGAGAGACGCGATAATAACCGGCTTGGTGGCGCACGCTTGGATCGGAGAGGCCGGTATGTTACTCGCGAGCACGTTTCGCGGCCTGATGCACGATCGTATCTGTCGTATCTACCGCGGGCTGCCAAGTACCCGTGCAGTTTCCAGCAATAATCGCGCGAAATGACAGGGATCGCAATCGAGAAAGCGAAAAAACCGTTTCTCCTCGAGCGTGATCGCGTTCGACCCAGTTGCCAGTCCATTATAATTGAGCGCAACCCCTTCCGAAAAAAGAGTGGCGAGCAAACGGGATGAGAGAATGATAAAAGAACGAAGAAAGAATTTCCTAACGCGAATGATAATCGCTTCATCGATCAATCTTGATTAAGATTATTAAAATCATAGTACATACGCCCGATGTTTAATTT
The DNA here is from genome assembly GCF_000469605.1 of Apis dorsata. NCBI lineage: Eukaryota > Metazoa > Arthropoda > Insecta > Hymenoptera > Apidae > Apis > Apis dorsata. Next base: position 1,015,569 of record NW_006263452.1, read on the forward strand.
ATTTCGTTAAATCTTGGTAAAAAAAAAAAAAAAAAAAATATAGGGATCGTTGTACGTTGTCTCTATGACGCGTTCTCTCTTTCTCTCGTTGGGATCTCAAGGCGACTCGTAAACCGATTAACACCTCCGCCCGTTGATGCACCGTGGTTCAGCGCGGCGGTGGGATGCAATCAGCGCATCGGAATGTTTTTTCTCCACGGCTTCGTTCGGACGGAGATCGTACCCGGCCGTGGTTCTGCGTCGAAAAGGAATTTTATTCACGCGGGCACACGGGCCAGAAGCGGCGGGTATACGTGCACACCGCGAGGTTTCTCGTTACTCTCCTGAGGGCCGGCCGCTCGTACGACGGCCGTCGCGACGATCGTCGTGGCAAGTTCACGAACCTTGAACCCTTCTTTAAGCCCGTCGACTCGTTTCGAGAGGCCCGCGTGACTGGCGATCTGCGGATGATTAGCTTTCCGTCGGGCCCGGCCGCTTCTCTCGCATGCCTTTGTCTTTAAACCTCGTTTAGATTCCTCCGTTATTTTTATCGCTCCTAATAATTCCCCCCTCCCTCACCGATCCGAATTGCTCCAATTTTGGTTACTCCTCATATACGCGTGATCGATTCTTTTTTCTTCACAGTGGTTGACGCACTGTGCACGCATACTCGTAAAAGTTGTCCGCGCGAGTCGAGTCGAGTAGGGTGGTTGGATCGTCTCTCCCGATGAGTCACGGGAAAACGGGGAGATCACCGTGTCTCGGTGTGTGCATGATCGATCTCCATCTCTCCTCGTCGTGATTGTCTGCCAGACGGAGACGGGGAGGAAGAAGGCAGACGGGAGAAAGAAAGAAAGAAAGGGAAGCGACGTGACCGCGAAAACACGAATAGCATAGGAATGTCACGAAAACAATGTCGGCCACCTGACCCGCGCCCTACCACCCGACGAACCACGGTGTACTCCAGGGATCTCTTTCTCTTTCTCTTTCTCTTTCTCTTTCTCCTCTCCCCCTCGCCTCTTCCCTCTGCCTTCCGCGCGATCTCTCTCTCTCTCTCTCTCTCTCTCTCTCTCTCTCTTTCTCTTTCTCTTTCTCCTCTCCCCCTCGCCTCTTCCCTCTGCCTTCCGCGCGATCTCTCTCTCTCTCTCTCTCTCTCTCTCTCTCTCTCTTTCTCTCTCTCCGTCCACCGACGTCGATTACAAGTTTTCTTGGCCGAGCGGCAACGTCACGAGTCGCCAGACCCCCGACGAGACTGCGAGATTGAGAAACGCTGCCGAAGAACGAGACGGGCCGACTCAAGGCCGCACCATGGTCCCACTCCCCCGCCAACCAAGAGTCCGAGTCAAGGGCGTTCCCCCACCAGTTGGCCAGTTATGAGTCTGGGGGAGACCCAGCAAGAGCTCTCTCCTCTCTCTCTCTCTCTCTCTGTCTCTCTCTCTCTGTCTCTATCGCCGTCTCTC
>NW_006263452.1:1017033-1019526 GCF_000469605.1 Apis dorsata
TCCTTCCTCTCACTCCCTTGCAAACGGGCCCCGTTCTTCTCCGTCTCTTTCCCTCTCTTTCTCCGTCTCTTCGCCGATGGATCTCGTCCCTCCTCGCGATTATCGACTCTCTCTCCGGTGTGCCGTGTTTATCGTGTGATTCTTTTTTTTCTTTCTCCGATGCTCACTCCGCTCCACCGTTTTCAGCTTCGTTTCTGTTTCTTCGCAATGGAAACGGGATGGTAGCCTCTCTTTCTCTCTCTTCCTCTGTGCACCCCTTTTTGTTGTTCCTCTCGCGGTTCTCGCGCCTCCTCCCTCTTCCTCCCGGTTAATCGTTCTCTCCGTTGCACCCGGGCCGATTCGTATATTTATCACGCACTTCTCTCCTCGTTACTCCTTCTTGGAAGAGGCTCCTTGTTCGGTCCATGCGTTAGCCATCTTTCACTCTTCTACGTCCCCGATTCGTTCCTCCTCCTTCCTCTTCTTCTCCTCCTCCTCCTCCTCCTCCTTCTCCTCTTCTACACCACTGCTGTTGCTGCTGTTTCACGGATGATTCTCTCTATATTCGTCGTCGTCGTCGTTGGTCTCCCACATGAACCGTAAATGCACGAGCTTCGTGAACCTTCCTTTTTTCTCTTTCCGCGCCGTTTTTCGACTCCGTTCCCAAGACTCGGCGAGTTTCAAGACTCACGGTGTTCGCGCCATCAAAGATCTGCATCTCGTTATCGCTCCACCTCCAAGCAAATCTCCTTCCCCTTCGACGACGATCTTGGAAATCGAAAATTTTAAGACGCTTCGCGATTGTCTCATCATCTCATGTGACAATCTATCGATCCATCGAGAAGGGAGGATCGAACGAGAATCGAAAAAGAGAGGGAGGGGGTATAAAGTGCACCGTTCGATTGTCGATATAGTATTGCGAGAGAGTCGGCTCCGAGGCTGAATTCTTCTCTCTTCCCCGGCCAACATTCTTCATCCGCGTGGAGTCCCGACGGGTTTTCGGGCATGCATGACGATCCATCATTCTTCGCGCTGTATACCAATGTACGCCTCCCGTCCTCCCATTCTCGTCCTTCGATACACGCTTTGCACCAGCAAAGCCCACCATCCTCTTCGCGAGTCTTTTCGAAAACCACGGATTAAACTCATACACATGGGTGTGACCAATCTTCCCTCTCGTTTCTCCAAGATCGTTCGTGACTCTTTACTCTCCTCGAGGATAATCAAACGTACGCGCGTTATTTCGAATCTTTTTCTTTTTCTTTTTTTTTTTTTATATATATCGTATAATTTATTCTTTTTATTTATTATTCTCTCTCTTTTTTTTTTCCTTTGTTCGAGAAAGCATTGAAAATACACTGGAATTGTACACTAGCATAGGTAAAATGACTTTTCATCGGTGTCGCGGTAAACTGGTGGACTTCTTTTTTCGAAGCGAGCAGCAATCGTTGGATGGGGAACCGGTTCCCCTTATACGACAAGAATAAATCATATATCGATTAGAGAACAGGGATTGGAGATGGTTTTTCGAAGTCGAGGGAAAAAAACGTGATCCAACGCGATTTCCCCGTCGTCGAAAATTCGTTATCCGGTGCGTTAATTAAATTCCCCTCTCCCCCCTCTCCCCCCACTTCCTGTGAAGGGAGCGTTGATCGGGATGATCTATATGCGCGGATCGGTCGATTAATCGCGATAAATATCGATCGTTTAATTAAAATCGTATCGATTGCGGCGTAATACTCGGTATCGAAATTCGGATCGGTGAAACGGAGCTGCGTGGCATGCGATGTAATCGTCGAAGGGGACGGGCCAGCAATGAAATCCGAGCGAAACATCGGTAAAGACCCGTAATTATCGGTCCGATGTACACACACACACACACACACACATACACGCACACACGCGTGCTATACTTTCCTTTCTTTCGTTTCTTCCATTTCCTTTCTTCCTCCTCCCTTTTTCTCCTTTCTTTTTTTTTTCTTTTTTTTTTTTTCCTTTTTTATCAATATCTTTTCCTTTTTTTTTTTTTTTTTTTTTTTTTTTTTAAATCTCTTTTCGTGAATTTCGCTGCACTCATTCTTGCATCACCTTGCCGGCCGGCCACGCTTGGGCCCCGGCGAGCAGGACTCCATTCAAGGACACAATATTCAGAAACCGAAAGTGCGATCACGCGAAAATCTAACGTCTCGCCGAACCGGTCTAACCGGATTCGGTGTGCGGCTGGTTAAGATGGTACGGCGATCGGTGAGCCGCGTAAACTCGTTCCTCGTCATTTTTGGCAATAACAACATTAACGCATCGGGCCTGCCCAACTTGCCTGCAACTCGCTACCAATCGTAACCTCTTATCGTTCGACGATTTTAATACCCCTCCCCCTCCAATCTTATTCCGATGTGGATCAAAGATCGACACCATACCCGTGATTGTCATCCCTCTAAATCGCCTCTTGAAAATCTTATCCGTCCGCTTAAACTTCTCTCTCTCTCTCTCTCTCTCTCTCTCTCTCTCTCTCTC
>NW_006263452.1:1019573-1022439 GCF_000469605.1 Apis dorsata
ATCTTTATTAATTCACCATTCGTATCAGAAACGATCGAGAACGAAACGAGACCACTCAAACCATCCTCGTAACTTACAATTTAACCATCATCCCCTTTCTCTCTCCCCCTCCGTTCAAATAACCCCTGCCTCCTCTTTGCCCTTTTTACGAGAGAGAACCTCTCCCGCTGACCGACAAATCCGCCACAATTTCTTCGTAACAGGTGTTCGCCATATATATATACAGAGAGAGAGACGCAAAGAGAGAACGCTCGTTTCAAGGAAGAAAAACGGGGAAGGCCGAGGAAGAGAAGGAGCAATTCGCATCGGCCCATCGGCTCTCTTAATCCCCGAGACATTTCGGATCTCCTCTGTCCGTCAGCGGCTGGCCGGCCGGCCGGGTATTCCACCGGCCATTTCAATTTTCGCCCCTTTCTCGCCCGCGTAACAGAATCGCGGCGCAGACTTGGCGCAGACGGCAGTCTCGCTTTTGTAGCCGTGCGCCGGTCGTGAAGTTGGAAAGTCAAGTGCAGTCGCGCACCTCCTCGCAGACGGCAGAGTTTCTCAAACTCGTTATATGGCGGGGCCCGGCGTTGCGCGGATCGCTCGAACTTTTCGATCGATCGCCACTCGGTATTCCGACTCCCCTTTGTTGCACTCCTCCTCCTAGCCTTGTTTCTTCGCCAGTCATTCGATGGTCATCGATCGAATTTCGTCGGCGAAGTTTTTCCCTCCGCCTCTAGCCCCCCTCCTCCTCCTCCTCCTTCTCCTTCTCCCCCTCCTTTCGAAACGTTCCTGCGCGAATTTTAACTCGCGGCTCCGCGCTTCGAGGAATTTCGAGGCAAGCTTTTTTTTTCCCCCCTCCTCCTTCTTTTTCTTTTCTTTTTTTTTTTCTTTTCAATGGGATAGAGACTCGTGCTAGAGACGAAGGATTGAAGGAGTGTGGAGGCGATATCGAATCGGAGGCGGTCCTCTTTGTATGATATTTTAGATTAGGGGGAAAGGAGGAAGGAGGGGATAATTAATTATTCAAGTATTTTGGATAAAGATTAAGTCTAACGTAAAGTCTTTTTTTTTTGTTTGATGGAGATATGTGGAGGTTATATTCGTGGAGCACAAAGATTCTTGGGTATATAAAAATGTCGATTGAAGTTTATTTATTAAATTACAAGCGATTAAAGACCGCGTAAAGACGAAGCGAGATCTATCCTACGCGATGATCTCGCTCTATTTCCGTCTCATTTCATCTTCGACGCGCAAACTTGAATTGCTTGTAACTTAATAGATCAAAGTCTTATCTGACATTTTTTTAGATATAAATCTTTATCGATCCTTTCCAAAGGATCATTCGTGCCCCACGAATAATTATTAAACCAAAACTAGATATTTAAATATATTGAATTTTCTTCATTATTTTTCTGCAAAAGTGAAAGATTCAATTGCGATTCCTTCTAGATAACCGAGACGAAAATAAATCGTCTATTTTTTTTTCAAAACGAGGATACGATTAATATCTCGAAGATTAATTTCCTCCAATCATCAGAATCATTATCAGAAACATCCACCCTCGATTTCAATAATTTTTCCAATAACGAATTTCGTGCCCGGCTAACTTTTCATCGCTGGAAGACAAGACGTGTTAACGCGTTCCTCCAAGGATCGTTTTTCCAATCGGAGAACCGCTGCAGCCCGCTCGGTCCCGATGAAAGCAAATGGCTTCTGAGCCCGCATGGATGCCCACGAGATTTTAATGTACGATTCCGCGTAATGGAGTTTAGCGTCTTCTTTCGCGTCCACGTGTACTCACGGCCCCGGTATTAGCTTTAGCGTGGTGCGCTTGTGTGCGAGCCGCGCAAATAATCCAAATCAAGAGACGGCCACGTTCTGACAAGTGGCCGTTCTGACGTGGCCGTGCAAAACTGGTTGCACCGGCGATGGAACTGTGTGCCTCGCCTCGTCCCAACCTGGATTTACGACGTGCCGAATTTATTATTCCATGTCGCGTGAATTCGAATTGCCGCGAGAGTTTTGATTATTTTTTTCGATCCTATTAATTATCCTGATACCTCATTCGTTCTCAAGAATTTTCCTCGACTTCGATCGGACCGGACCGGACCGGAAAACCGCCATCTCACTTCGGATTCATATCCGACGGATATCGCGCGTCGTATCGTCGTTTTTTCAATGCGAATCTTGATGGAGATGTTAATAAATTCCTCGGGAAGAGGAGGCGAAGAGATTGCAACGAGTGTTTGATGTGTCTGGTGTACGAAAGAGCGTAAGAAAAACACAACGATGCGAGCTGAAAGGAAACACAGGCTGAAAAAACAAAGAAAGTAAGCGCGAGATTCCGTTCGACGCTCATGTCCATCGAGATTTCGTGGTTATTTTTTTTTTTTCTTTCTTTTTGGAAAAAATAATTTCACGAAAGAGGGAGAGTTCTCCTTGGTTATTGACCAAACCAAGAGAGAGAATTCTCTCCGAGAATCTACGATAGGTGCAAGCTACAAATCCGAGAATTATTAACAAAGACTCTCTCTTTCTCTCTCGCGATTTTATTTTTCAAAGTTTCATCGCGTGTGGAAATAAAAAAAAAAAAAAAGAAAGAAAAAGAAAAGGGGGGGAAAGATCGGTGAAAATGGAGGAAACGATGAAAAACAGAACACACACAGTCGGTGTACACTCCGAAGCCCGATTCACGCTCGTTGGTCGGGCGTTCGATTAATTACGAGTCGAATGGCGTACGATGCATCATCGGGCCTGGTAGAGGATTAGAACGGCGGGGGAATGGAACCGACAGGGCGGGGACAGAGAAGAAGTAGTACGAAGAAGGAGATACGAGCGGAGAGAGAGAGAGAGAGAGAGAGAGAGAGAGAGAGAGAGAGAG
>NW_006263452.1:1022494-1023052 GCF_000469605.1 Apis dorsata
AATTCTGATCGGTATCTTTGGAAGCTGACGGGGCTCGAGGTGAATCGAGGGACCGAGACACTCTCGTCGCTCACCGAGATATATGTATATATATAATATAACTCGTGTGTACGTGTGCACACTTTTAATGGTGTATGTATAATAAGTCGAATCGAATTCTTTCGTCCTTCCCTCCTAAATTTGTTGCCGTGAACCTTGTTGCGCATACGTAACTTTGCATTTACAACAGCAACGAGAACTGGAGCTAGACTCGACTGAACCGGAGTGGAAACGCAAAGAAATCATATTATGGGGGTGGGGATGGAAAACGAAATTTGCGATCTCGTTCACGTGGTCCATGTTGCGTAAAAGCGCTGTAAGGTGCTTAAGAAAGAAAGAAAGAAAGAAAAAAAAAAAATAAAAATAAAGAAATAAAATGAAACGATAGAATGATATAAAACAGAGAAAAGAAGAGCGTAATGAAGAGAGTACATAAGAAAAAATAGATTTTATTCAAAAATTTATTGTGATCTTGCGAGGAGGTTTTTTTTTTTTTTTTTTTTTTTTTTTTTTTTTTTT
>NW_006263452.1:1023145-1023454 GCF_000469605.1 Apis dorsata
TTTTTTTTCTTTTCTTCGGCTTTTTTTTCTTTTTTTTAAACGTAAGGAAAGTCGTTTCGTTTTTTTTTCTCTCCTTCTCTCTCCCTCTTTCTCTCTTTCCATCTTTCTCTCTATGCGTCGCTCTCTCGTTACAATGCGTTCATACAAAACAAGTGGGCGGTTTGATCGAGCGTCGAATCTTCCCGTCCGTGACCGAACAGAGAGAGAGAAAGAGAGAGAGAGAGAGAGAGAGAAAGAGAGATCGAATAGAGAAAAATACAAAACACGGTAGAAATGCAACAACACAAGAATTTCGAGCGAAAATAATTA
>NW_006263452.1:1023551-1024655 GCF_000469605.1 Apis dorsata
TTTACGCACGAATTAAGGAGAAACACAAAGAGGTCAGTCTTGGCTCAGTGGTTCGCTGCTCTCGTGTAAATATTATAAAATCGTAAATAAAACGGTATAATATATATATAATATATATATATATATATATATGCATCACCGGCGCCAAGCGCTCACTTCGGTGATTTGATTCATTCTCCATATTTTTTTTTTTTTTCCTCTTTTTTTTTTCCCTTTTTTTTTTAAAACGTTTTTTTAAAACTCTTTACATTTACGATCGTGCGAGAGTTCGTGTATACATATAAAAATCTATATATATATTTATATATAAATAAGACGAGCTACGCGTGCGTTGAAACACTAAGTACACGCGGAATCTGATCATCGTCCACGTTAAGTGTTCACGCGAACGATGAAAGAGAATGGAAAAAAACGCAATATTGTGTTGAAAAAACGAATTTCTATATATATATATATAATATATATATTCTATATATATATATAAACAGGATTGAACGAAAGGAACAAAGAGAAACGAATTTTTCGTCTTTCGTCTCGTCTTGTCTCGTCTCGCGCTTGTCCCGCCCGTCTTTCATTTTTTTTTTTACACGTTTTGGGACACGAGCACGAAACGGAGCACGCGTGTTCAAGCGAGCTTACGAAACGTGGAGAATCACGCGCGAGCAAGTAACGTTACCGCGAACCAGCTTTCAATTACACGGAAACATTGAGAACAAAGGACATCGACGCGGAAGAACGGGTAACGCACAATGCGTCTTCCGCCCGCGATTTCGCGACCAATTTTTTTCCCCGACTTTTTCTTCTCTCTTGTTTTTTTTTTTTCCTTGTGGTTTTTGTTTTTTTTGTGCATAACCGTTAGGTTGGCGGGGGAGGCGGGCTGGTTTTTCTTTTGTGGTGATGTTTTTGGTTTTTTTTTTTTTTCTTTTTTTTTTTCGATAGGGCGAGGATGGCTATTTTTCAAGCGAAACTCGTATAGTTTTCAACGCACCGCGGCACGATCCTAAGTGTACATATGCACATCCGTAATGTATTGCACCTGCATCAGCGTCCGCATCGAAAGTTTTAAAGCTAAATTTTGAAAGCGAGATCTCGTATGTCGAAGGG
>NW_006263452.1:1024953-1025283 GCF_000469605.1 Apis dorsata
ACGTAGTACAAAAACTAGAGAGGAAATTAAAAGAGAAAAGAGAGGTGTTCCGGGTCGCGTCATCCTGTCGCGAGGCTTGGCCCCGTCTGCGGAGCCGGTAGCCCTGAGTCTTATAAAAAGGGAGAGAGAAAACAATAATTTACATTAATCGTTATATAGGTAATAATATATAAAGCTTATAACCTAATCTATGTTGAGCATTCAGTGGACGACAGGGGATAACGCGGCCCAACGCGGCTCTCTTTTTCAAAGTCTCTGCGTTTTCAAAGCACACAACCGAATAGATTTTTCAAAGAGACGAGAACTGAAAAAAAAAAAAAAAAAAAAAAA
>NW_006263452.1:1025427-1026070 GCF_000469605.1 Apis dorsata
CATAGATCGCCTTGTTCTTCCTATTCATGTATACAAACGTGAAACGTTTTGCGTTCCCTGTCGCGTAAAAAAACGTTGCGACCCGTATTCGCAATTACGATTCTTCCTTCTTTTTCGCGTTTGTCTTCATTCTCATTCTTTCTCATTTTTTCGCATCCGTATAAAATTTACTTTCTCTCGCTCTCTTTCTCTCTTTCTCTTTCATACACTCTCTCTTTCTCTCTCGCATTCTCTTTCTCTCTATCTTTCTCTCTTTCTCTCTTTCTCTCCCCCTTTCTCTCGATGAAACGTGCAACAAGTGATAAATATAAAGACAAAAAAAAAAAATAATAATAATAATAAAATGACAAATAATAAATGCATCGTAGCGGTAGGTAGCAGTAACAAAAGTTATTTAACAAAATTTGTCGGTGCAAGAGAGCGGCCGGACGACGTCGGCTATCGCGAAATAGTTATTCGATCGACGTCGGGACGACGCGCGTCGTTTTCTTTCCCTCCTTTCTACCTATTCCACTTTCCCTATTCCGTGATATTAACCGACGATACAGCCAGGCAAGAACGGTTTCGCGAACGATTCCTCTGGTTTGTTTCGATTCGATTGAAAATTACAAAAAAAAAAAAAAAAAAAAAAAAAAAAAAAAAA
>NW_006263452.1:1026145-1026394 GCF_000469605.1 Apis dorsata
AGAGGGACCGGATAATCCACGAGCCCGATCACTCGTCGTGCATACTGTACACATATTAGAATAGAAGAATCGCTTATAAATAAACATTATCGTAACATCGTATACGTCGACGCTTATCGTCACGACGATACCATCTCATGGATCATCCGATCCGTGTGCATATACACGCTCTCGTGATTGTTCTCCGCGCTCTTTCTTCTCCTTTTTCTTTCATTTTCCTTTTTTTTTTTTCTCTTCGTCTTCTTTCTT
>NW_006263452.1:1026415-1027540 GCF_000469605.1 Apis dorsata
CTTTCCTTTCTTTCTTTCTTTCTTTCTTTTCTTTTTTTTTCTTTTTTCTTTTTTAGTCTCTTTATCTCGCTATACTGAATCGATATCACAGTACCTATCGCCACCCCCCTTTTTTTTCTTTTCTTTTTTGCTTCCACGTTTTTTTCTCTCCTTCTCCTCCTTCCCTCTCTTCATCTACTTCTTCTTCTTCTTCTCCTTCGTTTTTTCCTCCCCTCCCTCCCCTCCCCTTTTCCTCTCTCCTCGCTTCCTCTCTTCATCCGCGCTCCGACGACGCTCGTCGGAGTGTTTCGTCGATCGAAATGGCACCACACAAGGTTCTGACGTCGTCCAACCACCCGAACCAGTTTCGCAGCAGTTCGCAACGAGTTCTGCGACCGGCACGTATACACGGAACTTAAAAGTAAAAATATAACGTGTCCCTGTCGTCTCGGGCCAGATCAGCTGGCTATCGCGTTTCTTTTTTTCCTTTTTTTCTTGCAAAAAAAGTTACCTTCGCGAAAAAGTATAAAATATTTTATATGTGTATATATATATATGTATACATATATATATATATAAAAAGGATTAAATATTTAAAAATCCGATATCTCTTCTATCTTATAAATATATATATATATATATATCATACGGCCGATTTTGTGACTGCGAGATTAAGGTATAATAAGCATAAGCACTAGTAGTTGATTATTCCGAGTAAGGAATAATCTGTAGAAGAAAAAAAAAAAAAAAAAGAAAAGAAAAAGAAAAAGAAAAGAAATTACGAAAGAAAAAATGCAAGAAAATAACAATGTCTCAACAATGTCGGATATTCAGGACGAAAGAACGTTCCGTCGACGAGTGCCACAAAAAACGAGAAACGTACGATAAAAAATGTGGAAGGGTGACAGCAAAAAAGAAAAGGAAATATTCTACTTAAAAAGAAAGAAACAAGAACGATGTACCAACCACTGCACCGTATGCGAAAATTTTCTCGCGATAGAAACTTAATAATAATTAATAATTAACAGCGATAATAATAAGATGCGAGATATATCGTTACATCGAGTACGATAGAACAAATGATTAAAAAAAAAAAAGAAATACAAAAAAATTCATTCGTATCTACAATTTTTTTTTTTTTTTTTT
>NW_006263452.1:1027553-1030161 GCF_000469605.1 Apis dorsata
CAATTAATCATCTTTCTCTTTTTTCTCTTCTCGTCTCTTCCCGTTCTCTGCTCTTCGAGTCTACTTCGATAAAACCTATTAAAATGAGTATTTCTTTTTCTTTTTTTATTTGAACATAATCTTTTCCGGGCTGACGATATTTTTCCCCCCTGCTATATATATGTATATAAAAAAAAAAAAAAAAAAAAAAAAAAAAAAAAAAAAAAAAAAAAGGAAAGGATGAGCCACGCCCGAAAGAATCTTAATCCATTTCGCATGAACAACTTTTTTTATCATTTTACTCTTTTTAGACGTGGAAAAAGAAATGATACGCGAAAAGTGAATTAAAAAAATTAAAAAAAAAAAAGAAAAAAAAAGAAAATGATTTAAAAAACGAGGATCAAGTCTAAAGAATTCGATCGAGTTTTTATGCGAAACTTAATAATCCAACGATGATCGAATCGCGTCGCGTGCAACGTTCTGATTCGTGTAAGAAACGATATAATGATAAACAAGATCAAATTTCGGGTTACACGAAACGAAAACCTGAAAAGAAATATTGGAATAACGTTAATTAAGATGGCCGAAACGATCGTTTAATGATCGTAATTCGATGAACGATTTTTCTTTCGATGGAGCGTGGCCACATTTTATTCGTCGATCGGTAAACATCTAATAAACCAATTATTATTTCACTGGCGAATAATATTTCGCGCGTCCACGTGAAATCGCCCTGTCGTTCTGTCGCGGAACGGAAAGATTGAATTATTGTTTTCACGCGCGGCACGTATTTTTCGACGAGTGAAAATTTAACCGAAAAAAAAAATATATATATATATATACATATATAAATGGCCAACCAAAAAAAAAAAAAAAAGCACAAAATAAAAATAGGAAAAAGAGAAACAGGTTTTGCAGGGGTTCGATAGTTTTCACGATTATTACTTGTTTCCGTTTAAATGATGATCGATCAGTTACGATCGTAAGATATCCCAGAAACTTTGAAACGATCTGTATAAAGTTTAATAAGATTTTCGAGAAGGCATAAGAATGTCGGCGATCGACACGATTTTATATCGAATTTTAACCACCCGAGAAATCAGTGATCCGGATCGCGAAACGTATAAACGAGTAATGTCGCTAAAATCGTACAAGGAGAGAGAGACGAGCGGATCTAAAAAAGATCTAAAAGATGTAACACGAAAGATCGCCCCGCGAAATATATATCGTAACAATTATAATACTCGTGAATCACGAAGAATTCCTCTTCTTTTTTTGAAGAACCTGCTCCTTCGTTTTGATTTTTTTCTTCTTTTTTTTTTCTTTTTTCTTTTTTTTTCTTTTTTACGCGCTTGCAACGAATAAGAAAATATGAAAAAAAATGAACAACGAGGATAATAATAATATTAATATATATATATAAAAAAAAAAAAAAAAAAAAAAGAAAACACAACGTTAAAAATGATTATCAGCGAACGATCACATCGTCGTCGTTTCTATCCCGCGGTTTCTAGCGCTTCTGCACGTTTTTTTCTTTTTGCTTTTTTTCTTTTTTCGCTAACCTATTTTTATAAACGCGATATAAGTAGATCTCTAATAATTTAATGAGTCGATTAACGTGACGCCTGACGACACGATCACTTCATTCATTCATTCTCACATCTCTCGTATCTTTTCCTTTTAAACTTCCTCGTTTTTTCCACTTTTTCTTCTTCCACTCTTCTTCTCCTCTCTTTTTCTTCCTCCTCTTTCCTCTCAGTCCCACTTTTTCTTTCTTTTCCATTTCCCGCCTTTAGTACTGTATCAGAGTATCGATAATTGCAGTTTTTCAATATATAATTATTAATATACCATCCTAAAATACGGTCAAATCACTGCCGCGAGCAGCAATTCCGAGGCACTACAAACAGGCCACAGAGAATATGGCCGCACAATTATTCATCTTCAGATCATCTCTGTGTCTAAATGATAAAAGACTAACTGTAGAACGCCTAATATACGTATAATCGTAATCATATACTTATGCATCTCGTCATCTATAGGTATAGATCATTATAATATATATATATATAATATATATAATATATATATAATGTACAATAATTAGAGAGATCACACGTCTTAATATAGAAATTTAAAAGACTATTCTCTAGTACGTTGAAATTTTTTTCAATATTTTGTGTGTGTTCTTTTGTGTTCGTGTTATGTATATTTCTTTCCCCATTTTCGTATCGCATTTTTAAGTATTGCCACGAAACATTTATTTCTGTTTTGCTTCAATCTTTTTTTCTTCTTCTTCTTCTTCTTCTTCTCCTTCTTCTCCTTTCGTTTGCTTCTGTTCACCGGTTGATGTGATGATAATTGCGTAATTATTATAATTATAATTATTATTATTACTATTATTATTATTAGTATTATTATTAATATTATTATTATTAAGTTCCGGATGAGCGGACTTCACGAGGGTCCTTCGAAAGTCTTTTTTTTTCCTCTTTTTTTTTTTACCCACGGCTTACTCCCCTTTCGAGCTCTACTCTATCGACTACCCTACTTACGCTACTCTACGGTGTCTCAGCCTTCTTCCACGTTCCCTCCTCTTTCGTTTTTTTTTTTTTCTTGTTTTGCTTTG
>NW_006263452.1:1030180-1032287 GCF_000469605.1 Apis dorsata
GTCGCTTACCTAGTGTTACGTTCAGCACCAATCTGATTTTAAAACCGATTCAAAATATCATCATTATAGTTAATAGAATAATATAACCTGTCGTATAAATATACATTCAAATATTACTATAGTATACAAGAGTCGTACCCTCCCCTCGCGCAACTATCGTCATCGTCAACTTGCCGTACCCCGAAAAGCTATGGCTCAGCACTCTGGGGGGATACGCCGTCCTCGTAAATCCTACCTAATCTCTCTTCTTCTCTTTCCCTCTTACGCTCGCTCTCGCACTCTTACACACACATATACACACACATTTTTCTCTCACCCTTCTTTTACATCCATACTTCTATCCTCTGCTTTCTCCCCCCTTTCTCTCTCTCTCTCTCTCATATCTTCGTCTCCCGCATCTTCTTTCTTCTTCATTTCATTTTTTTCCCCTCCCGATCTCTCGTATCCTTCAGCGATTTTACCCACTCCTATACCCTTCGTCTCTCTTCGTTTCACCCTCGATTCTGCACTCTCGCGCAACTCTCTTTCTCTCTCTCTCTCTCTCTTGCTCTCGCTCTCCGCTTCCATTTTCTCATTCACACACGAGAATCCACGCAGCATCCACGCAGTATCCATGCGACCAAACACGCACTCTCTTGCTCGCTCTTTTTCGCGCCATTTCAACATTTTTTTTTTTTTCTCCTCCACTCGGTTTTGTTTGTTCGTCGGAGTGAACGGCTTTACATATTTACAGGCATTCTTCTCGTGGTCGTGTATTCACCTCCCTCTCGAGGCAACGTATCTTCCTCCCATCACGTATATCTCTTTCTCTTTTTCTCTTTCTTCTTTTCCCCCTTTTCTTTCTCTTTCTTTTTGTTTCTTCTCCTTTCTCCATCTTTTGTTTCATTTAAACATAGGCAAGTTAGATATCGTATCACAATCGTTATCAATTTTTTTTTTTTTGTTTTGTTTTGTTTTGTTTTGTTTTGCTTTATATTGTTACGTTTGCTTCTAATCTGGTCGTCGAATCGAACATCTTCAAACCCGTGTGTACGAGCGTTTTTTTTTTTTTTTTTTTTTTATTTGACGAAACACATATCCCGAATATATATACGAGTTTGTCACTACGACGTACGTGTGCATGTGTTTTTTCGTGTGTATCGTGTGACTGACTCCGTCATGTGCGCACTCTTATGTATACTCGTGTGTATACTCGTATACACGTGTTTCTCTGTGTGAGCGGTGTGTGACGAACGACACCTCGGACGGCCTGCCTGCCTTGCGCGCGCGGAACCACCGAACTCTCTCGAGCTATTCGCTTCATCCACGAAAAAAACGCGAGAAGGTACGTCGTTAATTCATTAATATATAAAAAATACGTATGGGGGAATAGACGAGATTCTTCGTTGGTTGAGTCACCATTTTTCTGGCGCCAGCGATCAGCTCGACGGTGAACGACACAACGACTCCCTCGTCTCTCTGCAAGCACCGACCTCTGTCCCTCCCGAAACCCATTTGCAATCGCGTAGCTCGCTCGGTTCGTGACTTGGCGCGTGTCAGTTACCACGTATTTCCCTTGTATTTCCATTTTCCATTGCTTCCCTCTCTCCCTCTCCCTCCCTCCCTCTCTCTTTCTCTCTCTCTTTCAATCTCTCATTCTCACTCTCATTCACTCACTCTCTCTTTCTCCCTCTCTCTCTCGTTCCCTCTGTGAAACAGAATCGAGCAGAGCAGAGAATCAATGACAGATACAACAGAACGAACGTGGCGCATTCGTCGACCGAGATGATGATCGGTGATGAAAATCGAAAAGAAGAAACAAGTTGCGCCATTGCGGAGGAGGTGTTGCAGTTTCTCTCTCTCGGGCGAGCTTGTGCGAATGCGTTGGGTCGCGTCGACGGAGAGAGGGTCGGGCCGAGGACCGCACAAGTGGAAACGGACCACACTGGTCGGACGAGGTCGCACGATCTATCGGTAATAAGAGTAAACGCGTTCAACGATCGACGCGCGTCAACGTGTCACACTCGTACACTCGCATATACCCATATACACGCGCACACAACACCCAACGTTCAACGACGAATCGAACTATATAGAAAGAGACACGGCGGGTCGAAAACGTGTGTAT
>NW_006263452.1:1033638-1034365 GCF_000469605.1 Apis dorsata
ATTGGAGAGCGCCGAAGCTACCCGTGCCACCCGCGCCGAAAACCGCGTGATTCCCGCCCTTCGGGTCCTTGAAGTAGGCGGGATACTGGATCGAATTCGCGTCCGGCGCCGGGCTGAACGCGCCCGACTGCGTGTCCGTGTCGCCGAACGTCGATCCCACCTCCTCCTTCCCCTCCTCCTGCGGAAACGGAACGTCCTGGGGCCAGAGTGTCGGCGTCATCCCATTCTTGAAGATTAGATGCGGACTCACGTCTGTAACAGACACGAGAACCAAGTTTATCCTCCAGCTTCTCCTGCTAACCCCGTACGTCGGAGGAATCTTTTATTTTTTTTTTTTTTCTTTTTGTTAGAAGCCCGGAGAACACGGTACCACGCGACCACTGAAGAGACTAGACAGATACATATATATATATATTTTTATATATATATATATATCTACGCGAGTGCCCATGTGTTAAAAAAGAAACGGGGGATCTCGATCGATGGATCGAGAATAGTAGTAGTAGTAGTAGTAGTAGTAGTAGTAGTAGTAGTAGTAGTAGTAGTAGTACGGTAGTAGCACGGCGCCAGAGCGTGCAACCCTCGAACCCGCGCAAATGAAAAGAACAACTTTTCCCTTTTCTTCCTTCGATCGAGTCGCGAAAGTTAGCATCAAGCATCGCGATCACCCACGTGCTCCGTTTGATCGATCGACGATTCGACGGATCGATTCTCGGGTCCTAGGTCC
>NW_006263452.1:1034404-1034792 GCF_000469605.1 Apis dorsata
CCACCTCCTTCGCGAAAAGACGCATTCTCTTTTTTTCTTTTTTTCTCTTTTCTTTTCTTTTCTTTTCTTTTCTTTTCTTTTCTTTTTTTTTTTCTATAGCAGGGAGTTTTCCAGCCAAAGAGATAGTTAGATGGTGTTATGTTAAACAGATGCGAGATTAGAGAGGTTCTATTGTTGTTATTATTATTATTATTATTATTATTATATTTATTATTATTATTATTATTATTATTATTATTATTCCATACTTGTTAAAATTCCGTCGTGGTCAATTTCGAAGAGAGAGCGAACTTGCAGAGGGCAGAAGAATTATGTATATATATATATAAAATATATATACACGCGGATTAGATTAGGCGGTCGTGGATGCGGGGGAGTAGACTTGTTA
>NW_006263452.1:1034889-1035177 GCF_000469605.1 Apis dorsata
ATCGAACGAACGTGGAAAAGAGAATGGTTTAATAATAATAATGGAGAAGAACGAACGAACGACGACGAGATGAGAAGAGTTGTTGAGGTGAGATGATATGGCGGCGTATATGATATGCTACAGCATCGTTAAAAATTATATAAATAATATATATATATATATATGTATATATATATTCATATGCGTATATAAGTATTAATATAAAGACGAAGAACTGTGAAGAAGAAGAGATGAAGAGACGATGGTGGCGGCGGTGGTGGTGGCGGTGGTGATAGTAACATTAAGAAC
>NW_006263452.1:1036823-1041705 GCF_000469605.1 Apis dorsata
TATAATACGTAGGGCGCGCCAGTATCTGGAATCAGACAAGTCGAACGAACCTTTATCGATGCGTGCTCGTGAAAAGTAACAAGCGTCCGTTTTTACTTTTGCGTGCTCGTTGTGCTCGGTAACGGGAGATCGTTCTCAAGGGGGAGGGGGCAGAGGAGAAGGGGGGAAGAGTAATTAAAAACACTTACTTCGCCTCCCTAATTTACACACGATTTATAAAATACGCGTTGTAAAATACGCGTATATACAAGTATCTTTGAAATCACTTCCTAAAACGAACATTTCTCTCCGCTCTAGGAGAGAGGAGGAGGAGGAAGAGGAGGAGGAGGAGGAGAAGGTGGGGGAAAACGTAATGGCAAAAAAGGCGTACGCGTAATCCTATTAATTTTTCAGCGTTAACGAGCCGGTATATTAGATCAGTAACGGAAGCGTGGTCATATTCTTAACACGTACGGCGCGAGCCCGGTTACAAGCAACGAATGTGTGGTATTCGATTCGTCACGCTCGTAAAATTTCAGCCCGAGACGCGATCGTTCTATAGCGCCCAGGCAAAGTGGGAACGTTACACCCTTCCCTGGCCCGACTCTAATTAAGAATCGTTCGACGTTTCCACGAATTGGAATATATATATGTACACGCTCGAGGAAGGCTCGCGGATTTTGGATTTTGATCGATCAAAAGGGATAGGGACGATAAAAGAATCGTTTCTTCGTTTGAAAACAACAACAACAACAACAACAACAACAACTTGCAGAAGGAATCATGGAGGTATCGAATCAGGAATTGTGTACACGCGCTTTCTAACACGACGAATCGACCACGTTCCCGGTCACGCATGGCCAGATACGTCCGGTTCGAGCTTCGCAAGTTCAACGGCTGTTATGCAGGTCGGATGCACGTCCGCGCGAATGATTTATGAAGTGTTCCACTGTATCTGCGATGTCGAATCTCCCTGCCCTTCTCTGCGCGTTAAAAAAACTTTGCTCCGTCCCCGATGCATCTCTCTCTCCCTCTCTCTCTCTCTCTCTCTCTCCATTCCATTGTTTCGCGTCTCGTCTCGTCCGCCACCTTGGACGTCGCTATATTTTCGATTATATTGGAAAAAAATGAGCGTATCGATGGCGAAGGATGGAAGTTGAAACGACGAAGGAAAGGAAAGAAAAGTTTGGACGAAGGAAGAGGAGAAAAATGGAAAGGAGAGGGAAAAAGAAGAAGAAAAAAGAAAATCGAAAGCGGACGAGCTACAAAGTATCCATTGAATTATCCAAATCCCATCGTCGATGAAAAAAGAATTTCTCTCTCTCTCTCTCTTTTGAGAATAAAACGAAGATACAGCGATCATATAAGGATAAGAGTGTACAAGAACTTTCTCTCTCGTGGAAAAGAGAGGCGGAGAGTTTGTAATCGTGGTGTGCGCCCTCCGTAAATGGCGGGCGACACGCGTCCGCTGCAATCACCGCTATCACGTACAGTCGTATTACGAAGGAAAGGAGGAAAACAAGGACGGGTACCGCGGCGCGCATCTCTCCGTGATTATGGAATTCGCATTATGCAACGTTACACAAAGTGTGTTCCGTTTTATCGGATTAATTACCTCGCTCTTTATTCCATTCTTTCGTTTATCCAACGGGGCGGCCGTGCTAACGCAGCCCGTTTCCACCATACGCGGATATACTACTCGCACGCCTCTTTCAGCCCGTCTTTTGTTTTTGCGTCGAGGATGACGCATCGACGGATTATCTTCGCCGCTCGGGTCCGTTTATTAATATCGAGCCACGCTTTCTTGCGTGTACGCTCTCTCTCTCTCTCTCTCTCTCTCTTTCTCCCCCTTTCTTTCTTTCTTTCCTCCTCCATTTTACATTTTTTACTTTATTCCTCTTCTTTCCTTCTTTTTCTGTTTTTCCTTCCCCCTCTCTCTCCCTCCTCCCTGACCCCACACGATCGAAGAGAGAGAGAAAGACGCACACGGTGCACGCGTAGCACACGAGCTAGCAGCCTTTTGTTGCTCGATACGTTGACGGACGATACGTTTCAACGGCGGTGTGACAAGTGTTATTGAACTTCGGGAAGCAGGGAGGGAAAAGGATACGGCGTGGACCGTATGGGCGGCGGTGGACGCCGACCGCGGCCGTTAATTCGTCGTCGCAATAACGCCGAATCGAAGGATTCCGGGGCGAGGTGATTTTCAGGAGGAAAGGAAAGATGGACTCGATGAGATCGAAACGCCTTTTAAAGAGGCGTTCTCGAACGTGGGGGAACGTTAGTTATCGAGGCGATCGAGCGAATGGGACGAATAAACGCTTATCGGGAATCAATTCTCCAATTCGAGCCCGCGCTTATTTGTACTCGTCGAAATCTCTACTTGCCGAAAAATCCGAAAATCCCGAGCGAAGATACATACACGTTTAAGAGAGATTTATTTAACGAAGAAACGTTTCGTCAAACATTTCGGTGTTGTATTTTATCGAACGTTTCCAAGTCGTCTAATCGACGACTATTAACGTCGAATCGGTACAACCGATTCCCCGACTTCAATTAATTCGAATCGTACTAGCAACCTTCCTTTCTCTGTTTCTCCGTATCTATATACACGTGTGTGTATATATATATACATATATATATGTATGTGTGCGTGTATCTGGAAACGTTGCTTTTTTCCCCAGGCGCAAATGAAAGGAACGAGTTCGCCGCTGTTCATCACGCTCGATTGTTATATATGTCTTCTGATACGGCTGCTTGGCGGTTGATGTACGCCAGCGATCACGGAATCTCCTGTTCGAGGATCGATCTGATTTTACGTAATTGTAAATTGCCCGACCGGATCGGGAATACGAATATCAAAGATGCGCGACCTTTTCTTTTTCTTTTTTTTTTTTTTCAACAGATCGTCGTATATATTTTCTTCGATCATTCGGCGTGAAAACGAATAAAACGTTACGAGGAAAGAAAAGAGATTCGAGTGAAATGAATCGTTACGACTCTCGATAGGAGAGAGAAACAAAAAACGGGCGATCGTTGCTCTGTAACAGCTATAATCGCGGTTTTGCTAGATTTAATGGGCCATTCGTCGGTGAACGTTATTATATTATATACCGAGAACGTAATCTTCCACACCTCTCACTTCCTCGGCCACCTTTCCACGAAAAAAAAAAAAAAAAAAAACGATCGTTCCTCTTGAAACGTTAGCGAAACGCCAATTTAATCCTTCCGTTTGAAACCTCGTCAAATATTCACGTCCCCGCCAAAACGGCCCCCCCCTCCTCCCCATTCTCGCGCAGATTTATCTCGTCAACGAAATCCAATCGTTTCGCCATATTTCCTCCAAATTCGCTCTCCGTCTCGGGACGGAAACGAAAAAAGGAAAACGAGAAAAAGAAAGAAAAATAAAAGGAAGAGGAAGAAAGAAAGAAGAACGTTCGAACGGGACGATCGAGAAGAGATTCGCGAGAAACGATCCAAACGATCCTACGATTCATTTTTTCCCCTTCGCTCCTTCTCCATCTTTTTTTCACTTCCTTATCGCGCCACGTCAGGATTGATCGCCTGCATCTACATAACATTATCGTTTATTTATTCCGCCGGCTGTTACTGAAACGGTCTCCCGTATCATTAATTACGTTAATGAGTTTGCACGAATATACACGCGAACGTGTGCACGTATGTATATTTATATACACGTATAAATATACACGCACATATATTTATACCGGCGTTTCGTAATCAATAAACGTGTCGCGCGATTCGGATCGAGAAGACGAAGGAAAAGATGGAACTCGGTCGAAAGAATGATCGATAAAGAAAGAAAGAAAAAAAAAAAGTTTCCCTTTTTCGTTCGTTCGCGAAATCCACGAACGAACGATTCATGTCGAATTACAACACTTTCCTGACGTAATGTCTCTCTTTCTTTTTTTTTTCTTTTTTTTTAAACGCGTTCCTTGAACGAACAAATGAGAAAGTTTACGAGAGAGAAAGAAAGAAAGAGAGAGAGAGAGAGAGAGAGAAGGGGAAATGTTGTATCTCGTCGTGTATTGCGTCGTGGTCGAGTTCATAAAAAGATTACACGATTCGGGGGCCGTTCCTCGAAATATCGAATATCTCTTAATCCGATCTCTTAATCCCCGTCTTTTACAGAAGGGGACGAAGCGTGTACTCGCGGTTTTATCGGAACGCCCGTCTTCGATAGCCATGACTTTGAATTCTTTATCTCGAGTCCACGTTTGCATAATCCGTTCCATATCTCGACGGTGTACCGTGAAAAGCCTCCGTGAAAGCGTGCACGCGCTCGAGAAAAAGCGGAGTGAAAAAAATATCACAAGAAAGATCGGAAATGTATCGTTAGAAAAAAATTCCAATTCGATCGAACTTCCTTCGCGACCGGATCTCCCACTTCTCATTCTCACCCAACACACTCTCCGCCGAGCGGAACGGTTTAACGGTGGAAACAGGTTCCCCCGTTTTGCATTTTTCCCGAATTTTCAGATAAGAGCGTGCCGGCCTTAAGATAAGAGCGGTCCGCCGTGCTCGAGGAGTGAACGGAGGGCCGGTGCAATTTCAAACGCGAGAGAGAGAGAGAGAGAGAGAGAGAGGGAGACGGCTTCCGCCACGCTCTTGCCGCGCGGTGGCCGCCTCGTCGAAGGTTGATGTATACAGATTTCGCGGTGAAGGTCGGTTTACGATATCCGGTATCCGAGGCTCTCGGTATTCCACCTATCCGTGCTTTCTCTTGCAGAGAGCGCCTTCCTCCTCGCGATACATCAGACTGCGCAAAAATAATTGGCCAAGATCAAGGCGGAAAGTAGTCACGACGAATTCATCCGGTTGTTTTTCTTTCCCTTCTTCTTCTTCTTCTTCCTCCTCCTCCTCCTCCTCCTCCTCCTCCTCC
>NW_006263452.1:1041780-1044993 GCF_000469605.1 Apis dorsata
GTCTCGAATGACGAGAAACGAAACGACAGGAGGCCCCGCTCGTTGGCGCGATCAGCTCTCGATCAGATACAGAAAAACAACTATCTCGACTAATTAAAGCTAGCGGGGAAGGAGGGATACGGAGGAGGTGGTTAGATTAAAAGACCCCGCGTGCTACGATGAGAATGACGTACGGGGGGGAATATGGAAGAGGATCGACGAAGCTAGAAAGGGTAGTACGGAGATTATGAGATTGCGTTGCGAGCACGAGCATTTCGTGGCCATTTCGAGAAAGTGTGGGGGTAATCAATTGTCGTGCTTCGCCAACCCTTCGCTTCTTACGGGGGAGGGCGAAGGACAACATTCTTTCATCCTGTTGCTGCATGGAGGAATGTTTCCACGTCACGTGACGGAATAATTCAACCAACTGTATCTTACATAGGGGGGGCTATTTAAACCGCCTTAAACCGCGCCAAAGTTATTTAAACTCGCTCTTTAAATCACTCCTTCGTTCAATATATATATATATATATAATTATAATTCTGCAATAATCACAATCATATATATCGGAAGAATAATGAAAGAATCTAATCTCGATCCCGTGGTATAAATACGTGAAAAGAAATTCTCAAGAAAGGAATCTGATCGTAACACTCTCTTGTGTATCGGATCAACAGATACAAAGACACGTCCGTGATAAAAGAAAAAAAGAAATAAGTTCGCTTCGCTTCGATCGTATATATATATATATATATCGTTGCTCGTTTATTCGCATTCCGCTCGTCCGCCACGGTACGGTCCGAATCTACTTTCGATCCCATTCGAGCAACCCGGTTCCACGTTCAGGAAACGGGAACAGTACCTGTTGTACGGAATCGCGAAGGTTTTTTGCCGGGGACAATCAAAAAGAGAGGCGCACGTCCGCGGAGGGAGGAAGCACCGCGCACCCCCCGGGACCGGTCCTCCTTCTCCTCCTCCTCCTCCTCCTCCTCCTCCTCTCTCTTCCGCGGCCTCTGAATGACGTTTTGGCGTGCAACCGGTTTACCAGCCAAGGAATTTCTACGAAATTAAACGTCCGCGATAAAAATATAGCCTGGCTTCGGTTGTTCCGCCGATAAATTAGAAGGCCTTCGCTCTAGATCCCCGTATAAATAAATATCAAAGCGGAGCTGCCATTCCGGGGGACCGATCCTCGTAAATATCGGGGGGAGGGGGCTCGATTTTACCCCCTCCCTGCTCTTCAATTTCGATGGAAATCGTAGAAAAAGAGGAAAGAAACTTTCCTCGTGCTTGCGCAACCATCTCATTATAAATCTCTTCCTGTGATTTGTTCGTTGATTCCTGGGAGTGATAAAGGGAGTCGAGAAACACCACCAGAGGAATTAACGAACGGTTAATTCGCATCATGGTGGTAATATTTATATTCATCCCAAAGATTTTAGGGAAGAAGGCGAATACAAAAATAATCGTTAACCTCGTCGATCGAGGTTTATTAGGTTGTAAAAGCTTAATTTAGAGTAAGCAAGATGAGACGAGAAGATTCTCTATCTTCAAATGAAATGAAAATTAATCTATTGCACTAATTTAGACACATACGCTCAAACGTTGACGAATCTTGGACGAATCATCGTCATCTGTAAGATAATATTCTCGTGAGTCACTGTATTAATCTGCATTAATCTTTTTGATGGAATAGCAATGTTGGAATCCAAACGAAGGATATATCGAATCACGAGAATCTTAAATACAAAATATACATAATTTTTTTCGATCTCGAATAAAATATGGCAGTTGAATATTGATGTAAAGGTTAACGATCGAGCAAATGATCCATCGAGATCGAGCACGGCCGACCGCCAGTTTTACGAGCACGACGACAACGACGACGACGACTCGTGGCGCGAGTCGCGTATGGTAATGATCGTCGACAAGGCGGATCACGAGATGTATCGATGCTTGATCCACGAAGGCAGCCAGCCCGGGCATTATCACGCCGAGTGAAAGTTCCGCTACGTCGTTATTCATGGCGAAATGCGTTCCACTTCTTTTACTTCTTTTTTTCTTTCTTTCTTTCTTTCTCTCTTTCTCTCTTTTTCCTTTTCATTTCTTTTCCTTTCCTTTCCTTTCCTTTCTTTTCTTTTCGGCCGCGCGAAGGGAACGACCGATCGTTCCCGGAACGTAAAGCGATTCGATCGGTCGTTTCGAGTTCTCCCCGTGTACCGAGGAGAAAAAGCTCTCCTCGCAGCGTAGACAAAACACTGCGCGTTACACCGCGAACTTTATTATTTATATGGAGAGGAAAGCGCGGCATCAGGCCGAGTTATTGGGCGACCCCTTTAACAGATCCGTAAAGAATTCCCTTCGTGTCTTTCGATCGGTGTTTACGTATGCAAATAAACCTTTTGCGTTTCCGAGCCATTAAGCAGAGATTTACCGCTCGCGAAATTGACCATCGATCGTGGAGTGGATTAGTGTGAAAAAAAAAAAAAAAAAAAAAAAAAAAGAAAGAATGATCGAGAAGTGTAACGTTTCTTCGTAAGACTCGACGAGTCGTGAAAGTCAACTTATTATTATTACTATGGAAGATGGATTATAAGAAGTGAAAATGTATCTTGAAAATTGGAGACGAGACAAACTCGTAAAAACTCGTATAGATTTTTAATGACTAGAAATCTATCGGCAAAGGATTATTAATACAATCTCCTCTCCTCTCCTCTCCCTTCGAATAAGTGAATAGGTGGATAGAAGGAGGATAAAGAAGAACGGAGACAGGGTTAACTTGTAAATCGTCCCGGTGCTACGGTTCTTTCTCGTCCAATTAAATTTTCAGATGGTGTTGATCGCGGCCTGTTTGCGCATCGGGAGTCAATAGGTTGTCTCTGCGAAGAGAGAAAGAGAGAGAGAGAGAAGGGTCTGCTCGGCCAGTCAACAGAATGACAACGAAATAAAGCGATTATTTGTCTACGTCGCGCCATTATTTCGTCCGTTTTTACGGGGGAAATCGGGTATTACCCGGCCCTTCTATGCGAACGATCAACGTAAATCGGATGATTCTTTAACGAGATTTCGATCGGGGAAACGCAGCAGCGTTCGAGTCGCATTAATATTTCGCCGCGTTTCATTGATTTTGCAAATTGCGCCCGCATCCACGAACGAACAGACAGCATAGTCAGAGAGAGCCTGTCCTTTTTTTTTCCCCCAACCGTCCTCTTTCTTTTCCTTTTCTCTCTCTC
>NW_006263452.1:1045023-1045258 GCF_000469605.1 Apis dorsata
TCTCTCTCTCCCTCTCTCTCTCTTTTTTTTAACCAGCCTTTTAATCGAATCCCGGCGTTAATACGTTGGACCAACGATTCGACACAAATTCGACACAGTTTTTCCAGTCTGTTAACGATCATTGAATTATCGAACAACGATTCGTTCCGATTGCCGCCTTATAAATTCGGAATCACCGCTAATGAAGCTACACCGAAACAAAAGGGAAGAGGAGGGGAGGGGAAGGGGGGGGGAG
>NW_006263452.1:1046051-1049071 GCF_000469605.1 Apis dorsata
AATCGATCGATTTTCAACGGCGTATTTTTCGCGGCAACGCAAAGGTCGTGCCGCAGTTGGCCGCAATCTTTGGGCGAATAGACGGTCGGTACAGCGGCGCGGTTAACAAGATGAATTGGACAGTGAAACGAGACGAGTCGTTCGGCGCACACAACGATTCGCCGCGAATTTACGACAAAAATTGCGTCTTAAAAAAATATATATATATATATATCGGAAAGGAAAGATTTCTATAGATCTAGAACTAGACCGCTGATATTTACATTTCAAATTTTAGAAATTTACTATCCCATGAGAATAGTAAAATCGGCTGGAATGGATGGTTTGGAATTTGAAAGGAATGTAGTAAAAAAATAAAAAGAAAAAATCATGAGAAACAATGATCGAAAAATTCTCGAGATTCTATCTCTATCGTCTAGAGTTTTTCCCGTCGATCTCTTCAGAGACAAGAAACAATACCACCATCGTTATGATCTTTTTTCCCCCTGGTTCAAAGATCGTTTCTCTAAACTCCCTATGGAGAAAATACGGAGAGGGAGGGGAGGGGGCGATAACGCGAGCTATCGAAGAGGGAGTCCACGCACGATACCCTGTCCTCCGACAGTCATCGCGGAGTGAACCGTGGCGACAATAAGGTTTTTCCTCCCATCTATCTTCCACCGTTCCGCTCTCTAATCGTTCATCCAGGAAGATTTCCTCGCGGCCCCGGCAAAGTGCACTTAGTCGCAACCAAGTTTCGAAAGCATTAATTCCCAACGAAATTTATTCTCCTTCGCGTAAACAACCCCCTTTCACCCTTCTCTTTTTCCTCGAAATCTCGGTTAAGGTCTCTTTAATGCGGAGGAATCGCATGATTTTAACGATAATCCACGCGGTGCAATTTGCCGCGCGTAATTTTCCGAATCCTATGATTTTCTCGAAACTTTAAAGTCTTCGAATCTCTAGATCTCTCGATTATCGTTTCGATTTTACAATACGACAAAAATATTACATTATTATCATTCCAATAGTGTAAAACTAATATTAAATGAATCGTTGAAATTGCATCAAATTTCATCGATCGAAATCGAGGTTTAAAAGAAAAAAGCGTTCCAATACCGATCGAAATATTTTCGATATCGAAAAACGTCGCGGAGTTATCGATCGATTTTGACAATGATGCAACGATGATTTACGATACGATCGCTTGTCTTTGGAGATAGAGAAAGGGAGGATAGATTGAGGAGAACGCAGTAAAATTTTCTACTTCGTCGATACACGAGGTGTTATTGTTCCTCCCAGATCTTTTCACGGATTCCTCGATATTCACGCGTCTTTAGAAAGGAAGGGAAGGGAAGGGACGCTTCCTCGTCAAAGGATTGGCACGGAATCGCGAAGGAATCCCGAGGAAAGAAACGGAATGGCTAATTACGCGGGAGACGGGTTTCAAAGATTTTCCTCCGTGTCCACGGGATATGAATTCTTAATCTGCATCCTTTTTTTTTTTTTTTTCTTTTTCGAAAGAAGAGACATCGCCTCACCATTGTTTCGTCCCTTTCGTCAAAGGACACGATTCTTTATGGTAATTCGAGATACGGGAGATACTTTTTTCCCCTCGCCATTGTTTTTTTTTCCACGATTGAAAAATTATTCCCTCCCTTCTCCCCGAATCTAATATCGCAATTAAAAATAAGCGCAGAAACGAGAGCGGCTCGCTGTTATTCTAATTTCAGAACGATGGTCTCGAGATCGATCCAACGATCGCGCCGATCCTTATCACTCCTCGCCAATTTCACTTCCCTCGAGACAACGCAACCTCCCCTTCCTCCTCTTTATTATTTTTTTCTATTGAAATTCGCTACTCTCACTTCGTTGGAACAGAAGCGAAGATGTTTATTCAAATTTTTATTCGATTTTCCATCGACGACGTAAATATGCCTGCTCGAAGATGATAGTTTTATCATTTCTCCTCGCCAATTTCTCCTCCGCGAGGAACGATAGTTTTATTATATCGTTTCACCTGTTGGGTAAAATTGCGAATGGGCAGAGCCACGTCCTGCTAAACTGGTGGAGGTAGGTCCAAGGAGGCCAGGCTCGATAGAAACGAGAGAGTTGTCTTATCACTTTCATCGGGTTTTTATATACGAACAATCGGGCTTATGAATAATTCCTCGATATTATAATTACGAATCGATCTCGACGAAAGGTATACACTGCCGATTGAACGCGCCCTTTCCGTCCACGATACGGTCGCGTTGTCAGCCTGCCAACTTCATTGAATGCTAAAGGCTCGGCCCGCGATAATTGCAGTTGTCGGGGGACAAAGCTTCGGGGTTTTCGAGCTGTTTCTCGTCTCCGTGCCACGATTAGAAAGTTGGGAATCTGAATCGCACGTGCACATCGGTGGGAAGGAGAGGAGAGAAGAAAATGGAAAGGGAAAGAAGAAGAAGGGAGAAGAAACGATGGAGAGAACCGAAACAACTATCCTTGAAACGTTCTCGTTTTCCATCCACTGTCGGTGATAAAATTTCATTGGCCGATTACAAGAGGAAACGCGCGGAGTATAAAGTTCGCGGAGAACAGATCGAAGAATATGTTGCGAGTTTCGAAACGAAAACCGAGGCGAACGAGCGGGAAGAATTTTCGAATTCCCGCCAGAACAGAGACAAGAGGGGGATGATCTCCGGAATCGGTCGAGTGGCTCGTCACAATGTAAGAAGCGTCCCATTTGACACAGCCGCCCGATATCGTTGAACCCGAAAAAAGAGAGGGAAAAAGGAAAATAAGAAGGAGGAGGGAGGAGAAGAAAAACGAACGAGACCGCGTCCCGTTGCTTTACAAAGGGCTTCCAGATGGGGTGGAAGACGGGGACGAATCCGTGAGAAGGAAGAGGAGGAGGCGAGGGAGTAAAACCGAGTGAGTGAGGGAACTGAGAGAAGGGGGGGAGAAAGAGGAAAGAAGAGGAGAAGAAAAAGAAGAGAGGAAAGGAGAAAACACAGAGGGTGAAAGGGGTCTCGGGGAGGGGGAGGGTGGAGAAAGAG
>NW_006263452.1:1049213-1051651 GCF_000469605.1 Apis dorsata
AGAGCGTTCTTCGAATTCGATTTTATGCCTCGACAGAGAAATTTCGTGGCGTAGAGTACGTTACATTATCCTTTGGCCACGTCCAGAGGGAAAGGAAGGAAAGCACTGTACTCGACGAGTGGCCATTGATTTTT
The DNA here is from genome assembly GCF_000469605.1 of Apis dorsata. Classification (NCBI taxonomy): domain Eukaryota; kingdom Metazoa; phylum Arthropoda; class Insecta; order Hymenoptera; family Apidae; genus Apis; species Apis dorsata. The sequence continues at coordinate 1,049,348 of NW_006263452.1, forward strand.
CGGAAATGACTGGCCGATTACGACGAAAGCAGAAGCCGTCTTTACGATTTGTTTTGGCGGCGAGGAACGCGTAAAGAGAAACGAGGGAGGAGGAAGGAAAAACGCCACACGGTGGACGCCACGCGCGCCACGTACACACGTACGTACACACACGTTGGAGGCAAATACGCGTGCACGTGTACACACATAAAGGGATGGAAAAGGGGAGAGAGAACGTGGTTGAGGGGAAAACGGAGAGAGTGGAACGGAGAGAGAATAAGAGAGAGGGAGAATGGCGGGGGAGAGAGAGAGAGAGAGAGAGAGAGAGAAGAGCAGGGACAGAGAGAGAAAGAAGGAAATGGCTCGTGGTTACGCATGCGCGCTTTTTTCGTCAGACAGCATTTTTAAAGATTTTTCCTCCCGTAGCAGCTTGCAGATTTAAGTCGCCAGGTCGATCCCGTCGATTCTCGAATGCCCCGAACACCGCCTGCACTTCGTTACGACGCGCGCCGCCCATTGCAACGGCTTCGAATATTTTCTTTCCCTTTTTCATCCGGTTTTTTTTTATTTTCTTTTTTCTCCACCCCTATCTTTTTTTTTTCTTTTATTCCACCCCTTTCTTTCCATACGTTCCTCTCGTTAGTCGTAGCAGTCTTAATTTTCAGGGGAAAAATTCGCAGGGACGAGCGAATATTTTTTTTTTTTTTTTTTTTTCCCACGAAACACGATGAAATTCCATTCGAACGCGGCTCGAAAAGTTCCCTCGCCGATTAATCGAAAGTTCCTTGTTTCCTCGGGTTCCATCACGAGAGATAAGACAAAAGTGTATCCTTTACGATTAAGCCCCCGATAGACTCCGATAGGTAGTAGAGTAGAGGCACTCGTCTCGCTCCTATGTCGTGTCATGTCGTTTCGTCCAATCGATTTGCGCAAAAGTGGGATCGTGTAGCGTGACGCGTTAGAATTTATTGCATACAGGAACAGGTATCGACGAATGCATAATCGGGACGTGTCTGACAGAATTGTATAACTCCTGTTTGAACACTTGTTCCAAGGAAAATGCGTAAGATCGTGGCGATTCGTGGCCACGAATCGGATATTAATCTCATAGACAATTTGCTTTCTTTGGTGGACGCAACACTTCGTTGAGATCTGTTTGGATTCGTTCCACTCGAATATGATTTCCGTATATACGTCATCGATCCGTTTCTCGCTTTCCACGCGAGCTTCGACTTTTTTTCTTTCTTTCTTTCTTTCTCTCTTTCTTTTTTTTTTTTTCCTCTCTTTTTTCTATGTCGAAACCGGTAAGATGCCGGTAAAAAGGGACGAAGAGATGAAACGATTAAAACGGATTTTCCAGCCGAGTTTTCCCACGGATAAATGAAAATTATTTCGGGTCAAATAGATTTAAACTGAACAGCAAGGTTAAACGCTTTCCTCTTGTGCGTGCCACTTGAACCAGTTACAACTTTCGACGGACGCATTATTCGGAAAAATTGTTCGAGCGAGATTCGTTCGGTTTAATATGAAATTTCGCATTCCACGGTTTAAATAATTTTCGTCTCTTAACGCGGGGAGAGCCGTGATCCATTACTCCGTTACTCGTCATTATTCAATTACACACCTTTTTTTCCCAAAACTTTATCGACTTTATCGCTTTATGCTTTTTTCGTACATCGGGAGTCGAGCCGGGAAAAATAAAGCGGGTAGGGGAAGGAGGAGGGAAGGAAAGGGAAGAAGTTCAAGTCCAGGGAAAAGAAAACGGTAAACTTGGCTACGAAGACGTTGCTTCGAATCGCTGTTACTCGGAATGAATGTTCTCTCCCTACTTCTCGACTCACGGATTAAACACGGTGGAAACCACTTTTGGAGGTCGAATTTGAAATTGGTGGAGACACGTACGAAGAGGCGAGATAACCGTCAACCATTAATCACCATTTCCCCGTTTCAATTTTAACGTCGTTTAAAAACATTTCAACTTTATCGTTACGAAATATGACCAGTATAAAACAACTCAGATTTTTCAAATCGAATCTAAAAATTAATTTATCACTTGCGCGATTGGGACGATAATATCTAACGCTTACACGTATATCTCCAGTTCGGAGGAACAAGGAACAAAAGTGGAAAAGCGATATCGTTTCGGAGGAAACGAGGAAAAATCAATTTGGTTTCGTTCAAACGCGATTAAATAATAAACAAATTGACGATGTTAGAAACGAAACGAAATTTTTCTCTCTTATTTAACAAACAAGTAAACAAGGTGTATCGATATTAATGTAATAAAACAACGAACGTACAACATTTTTCTATTTTTTTTTTTTT
>NW_006263452.1:1051745-1058778 GCF_000469605.1 Apis dorsata
CTTATTAAAAATTCGTGTTCTTTTTTTCTCTCCTTCTCCTTCCTTTTTTTCTCCTGCCTACCCGATAAAAAAGATTTTCAAAGATCAAGTTAATGGCAGAAACGAGGCGATATCTAGCGTGTTTCTGGTCTCGAAAGTGGCCGTTTAATTGACCGGGTGAAAGCGACTTCGTGGGCACGCGGAGTGAAGGCGCTGTCTCGATATGCGTACAATAAAAGAAAATATCGGATGCTGCGAGACCAGCAAGGAGAAAACCCGATCGGCGCGATATTAGACGCGTGTTCTGGATTCGCTGGCAAATTATTATTCGTCGTTGCAACGAGGATACACACCCCTTTTCTCTCTCTCTCGCCCGCTTTCTCGTCGCTATCGGGATGGGAAGGAGGAGGGAAGAGCCCGTTTTCGCGAGTTTCAGAGACGGACAGGAGGCTCATGAAAACTTTATGAGAAGATTAAACCGAGTTTATCGCGGGCCACCGCCTCGACGACGACTAAATTTCCACGAATCTAATTTCTTTATCGCGCGATTCTCCCGCGATTTGACAACCCTTGGCTCCTAAATTGATCCATCGATCGAATTCGAACTCGATTGTCAAGGATTCTTTCTTCCTTGATCGAAGAGTTGTTACGCGTGGAATCCTCCTTGCGACGATTCTTCTGCGTTTAGAAGGAATGCAATTTTTTTTTTATAAATATCGATAGTAGAGAAACAAGTGTTTTCCTATCGTTGTTCCAGCGTTATAATAAAATAGAGATGTGATATGTCCGATAAACGAAAGCAAGATAGTTGAGAATTACCCGCGAATCACCTTGGAACTTCATCAAATAATCATCCCCTTTAAAGCACATAGAAGATTTAAGAAAGAGAGGGAACTACCTTGGAGAAACTTGGAAAAACTTCGCGAGTGGAATAAACTTTACAGTTAACTACGAATCGTTCGAAAGATCAATCGCTCGTTCAATAATCATGAAAAGGGGTGGGGAAAAAAAGAAACGAACGAACGAAAAAAGAAGAGTGACAAATATCACATTCGTGCTAAAATCATACACTTAACAAAAATAAAAAAAGAAAGAGAAAAACTACCTCGAGAGAAAGAGAGAAGTTCGAAGAAATACTTTATAACCCTGTCTCCGTCACCGCTCCAAGATAAATCACGTTTTAATAATCTCGAAAGAAACAGAGAGGGGGAGAGAGGAAAGGAAAAATGACAAAACATCATAGTGGTGGGGGAAGAAAAAAAAAAAAAGAAGAAAAAAAAGTTCATCGACGCGTGCTAACGTCGAGGCAAAAGGCACGACGACGATGGTTTGCTCATTCAATTAGCCTTTCCCCGCGACAATGCGGCGCGTTCACGATAGAAATGAGTTATCAGGTACGAGGCGAGATGCGCTCACCGCCACGGGACAAGGCTGATTTCCATTCCTCCGCGTCGGAGGATCGGTTATTTTGTCGCGTCCTTGCGCGGCCACGTCGTGGCTCGCGCTTAAGATTCTCAGGGAACGCGGCTGATTTAATCGTACGCGGATAACAATACCCGCGGCTGCACGCGACTCGGCATATTGAACTTTCGCCGCGTGAGCAGAAACAGAAATGGCCGTTTACCGACCGATAGCGCTCCTTCTTTCGCCGTATATATGTATGTATATATATGTATGTATACGTATATGTACGCGTGTATATATGTACACACTACATAAAGAATCGGGAGTTAATCGTCCCTCGTAACACTCGCACCTGCTGGAAATATTACAATCGCGAGGGACGATCGGTTTGCTCGTTTTCGAAGCTGTTTTCATTCATGCCGACGCTTCGCGGAGGGGAGGGAGGGGAGGAGAAGTTTAACGCATGTATCGCGGAATGGGCGAGGAACGCGCCAAGTCGTGCACCGATCGATCGTCTCACCGTTTTGTCCGATGTTACGATATAAATTCGTTTCTCTGCCCCCCTCCCTTTTTTCTCCCCCTCGCGATGGATGGAGGGATCGTAGGGGACGTCGTTTTATTTCGTTGGTATCAAATTCGCGCGAGTCGAGAATGATCGTGCATCGGTAACCGTTGCAGGGAAGAAAAGAAGAGAGGGAGGCTTTTAACCGATAACCGTTTGTTTCTCTTCTCCTCGCTGGATCGAGATCCTTTTTTTCTTTCTTCTTCTTCTTCTTCTTTTTCTTTCCTCTCGAAGATTCGTGAATGAATCTTTTGTAAGAAAGAATCCCTTTCGCATCCATCGGATAGATCGGTTACACGTGTATCAAGTTTTGTTCTCGAGGATGGCTTCGAAATGTGTTAATCTGAGGTGTCTCGCCACTTGCGTCGCGAAAGAAAGAAGAGGGGCGTCTTCTGTCTAATAAATTCGAAGCTGATTTATCAGAGAGAGAAAGAGAGAGAGAGAGAGAGGAAAATTCATTCGGGAGGGTGAAAAAAAGAAAGAAAGAAAAAAGATCGATCCGTGGAGCAATGGGGCCGCCGCGAGACGGAAACGAGGCTCGCAACACCCGGGACGAAACGATTATTTACAAGGAATCATTCATCGAGTCCCTTTTTAACGGTGGAACGATGGTACGCGCCGGGGCTAATTTTAGCCGATAAAACGCCGCCAGAATGCGTCCATTGTTCGCGCAGAGTCTCGGGGAAAATATCGTATCGTAGATTTCGTAAACATTCGTAATATTTCGCGAGCGTGGAATCGCGATGACGACCATTCTATATAGCGGGATCCAGGTGAAGGAGGAAGGAGCGCATAGACGTTGAATTCGACGGATTAGCCTGGGCAATTCTGTTATTCTTCGTCAATAGGAGCGGCGGGCGATCGAAAGGGGATGTGAGAAAAGAGCGGTGGCGACGCGGGCAGGGAGGAATATATACGTATTGGCAGGACGCGCACTCAGGAGTTAAAATCACTCGTGGCTCGCGGAAAACATTCATTTGCAAGAGCAAACATTCCTCGCTATTTATCGAGTGTCAGAGGGAATACCTGCGGCCCATTTTCGTATCGAGCGGGGCTGAAGGGACCGACGGGGCGTGTGCGCGCGCGTGGAAGGAAAAGAGACGAAAAAAACACGCGAATCGAGCGCAACAAAAACATAACTTTCCGCGATGGCGGCGCGAAGGGTGCTCGAGGAACGAGTGGTCCTTCTCTAGTATTCCATCGGTGTTATATAGCTCGTCAGATCGAATGTTTGTTTTCAGAAAAATAGACAGAAACGAGACGGGAGTACACGCGAGCGCGTTAACACTCGTCGAGGCAACCCCCGCGAACCCTCCGTTGTTGTAGCACGCATTGACGAACGAACGGCCGAAACGTCGCGTAGCTTTTTTTTTTTTTTTTTTTTCCCCCTCCCCTCTCTCTTCTCCGGCTTTGTTCTATCTTTTATTATTCCATCCTGTAGGAGCTTTGTTTTTTAATACTTTTGTCGATCGAATAGCACCCATGCGAGGGGAGGTCGTATTTTTTTTCTTTTTTTTTTTTTTTTACCTTCGAATCATCCTAGAACGAATTCATTAGAAATATCGATATCATTTTTCTCTTTTCCTTTTTTTTTTTTTCCATCGACGATCAATTTCCGAATAATAATATACGTAGCGAACGAATATATTTATATATGTATAAAAAAAAAAAAAAAAACGGAAGTTCTCCATCGGTGAAAGGCTGTGAGAGGTAGAAAGGATTCCACGACACCTTTTTCTTTCACGCTATCTCGCCGTTTCGTTTCGTCGTCTCTCGGCGAAACGTACACAACGCCCAACTAACTTTATTCCGTTCGATCGAGCCCCATTTCCTTCCTACACGCCTCTATCCACGCGCGTTTCTTTAACGCGCGCCACGCTTCCTCAACGCCCGAATCCGTCCTCCGCCGGATAAGAGAATCCGGCTTATCGGAATCGTTACCACGAAACGAAAGCACTCCGATCCATCGGCCGTAGATCGTTCGCCGTATTCCTCTTTCTACCGCGGTCATCGACTATCATCGGCCACCTTCGACACTTCGACCAACGTTGGCAAGGTTAGGCGAGATCGTGGCAACGACGATACGGAAGAAGGACCTTCTTGGCACGGGACGCGCTCTCCTCGCGCTCGAAAGATAAATCAATCGGATTTATTCGACGGGTTGGCCGGGAACGATCGTTTCCAAAATTTAACCCGAATTTCTAACCCGGCGAATATAACGGATGAATAATCGACGCGGGAAAGAGGATCGCCTCCTTTTTGGCGGCCAAGTTTCTCGGCAAAACAACGGATCGACCTCCCGTCGAGGTCTGATCTCAGATTTTCCGCAACCGAGCAAACACGCAGCGTTCTCGATTCTTACGTTCTCGTTGATACGGAGCAACGCTCGCCTCTCTCTTATCGTCAGAAGTCACACGATAAACCCGTTGACGTTTATTTTCCAAATATATACATACATACGTGTATACGTGTATATATATATATATATATATATATACGTGTTCTTGATTGCCACGAATCGTCACGGCATCTTTGATTTCGATTTTTCTGGACGAGAGACCTTTCGTTTTCGATTCGAAGGATATTCGATAATCGATGGAAATGTACACGAGTGTTTAACACAATTACAGATTATTCCGCGAACAATCTCGGATATATATTTATATATGATCCAGCGAAGAAGGAGAGGATCGTGTTTTCGGCCGCGTGTTTTATCGCGCGTTGTAATAATTGCATGCAAATGGGAGCACAAGTCGAACGCGAAGTTCGATAAGTTTCTACCCGCTGGTGCGCGCAGCTGGTTTAAAGTCGATCGAACATAACAGAAAGAAAGCTGGGACGGAGGAGAGAGGGGGAGAAAGGAAAGGATAACAGGATTGTATTCCGCGTCGATTGAAAAGTTGAACGTGCGACAAGTACCTCTGAAATAAGCAAAGTTCCACAGACCGATCATGTGTAGTTCTGGTGGTCCAAGTCGGGAAGCCGGGTTAGCGGAGCTAAACGAGAACCAATCGTGTTATTCGCCGCGATTGACTTTATACTGTCCAATAACGATCCGGGATCACCAGCCGATGGCGATATCCTCGTCATGTCAACCGGCGAAAATGATCCTGTTTCGATGACGACGCCAAAGAGGAATATCGCGATAAACCTACAGCAGAGATAACGTTCACTCTTGCCGCGCTCGATAACTCTCTTCTCTCCCTCTCCCTCTCTCCTTCTCTCTCTCTCTCTCCCTCTCTTTGTTCGTTCGTCACTACTTTTTTTTTTTTTTTTTTTTTTTTTTTTTCCTCTTCGTTGTATTTTTTTTTTCGCGAAACTAGATTACAATTCGACGCTTCGTAGAAAGGGAACGAACGAGAGAGAGAGAGAGAGAGAGAGAGAGAGAGAGAGAGAGAGAAAGGATTTTATCTCTTCGATTTCTTCGAGATTTCTTTCGGTCGGATGCATCACCGCGCACTTTTTCCTCGAAAAAAAGGAGGGAGGAGGAATAATTAAAAGAAAAAAAAAAAAAGAAAAAACGTTAAACGATCGATACAACGATGATCGATATCAAGAGGGGGAATATTAATACGAGGCGGAACAATTTCGAAAATTTCGGAAACGATCCCCGAGATCACCGAGCGCGGCACGCATAGTTGGTACACCCGAAACACCGTTTCTCCGTTCCACGGAAGCTCGCCGTTCGACATTTAACGCGAACACGAGACCCGAGGTAGCGTAAGCGCAACACGATATTCAAACGACGTGGAGCGCGCCTCCTCGACGGCGTCGTCCAATCGAACAGCGACAAGAACACTCGAACAACCGCGATGAAACAGAACTCTCTTTCTCAACGTACTACAACGAGGATGATCGTCCATTTTCCACGAGCGTTGCTCGATCGTACGTTGCACACGATCGACCTGTATCGACTCGACGAACATCAACAACAACAACAACAACAACAACAACAACAACAACAATAACAACAACAACTGATCACTGATTTCGTTCACGTATAGCGCTCCCGATGCAAACGAACCGATCGAGGGAACGTATCCGTCGATCGGCGTCCACGAACACGTTGAACATCCCGTCGTTCGGGTGGAACGCACCAGAAAAATAAAAAAAAACGAGACTGTGACTCCGTTTCGAAGCATTCACGTCGGGCACCACGATCTCCGACGATCCGATTTCTCACGAGGGACCTTCTCTCTCGGTCACGAGCGATCTTCGCGCACAATTTCTCTCCTCTCTCTCCGTAGTCTCTTGCCAATGTTCACCTTGACCAGGCAGGCCAGAAGGCCCGGTAGCGGCGATCGGGCTCTGAACGTATTATATATATATATATATATGTAGTGTATACGTATACGCGTGACACGCGAAAACGAGAGAACGAAACGAGATCGGAACGAGATCGGTATTCGAAGGACTCGCGGCGAGAGTCTCGTAGTCGTCGAGCAAGCACCACGAACCAGTACCCTCGAAAACTGATTGCTCCCGGAGAGAGTGTGTTTCGTCACTCTGCACTGGCGAGACGATAATTTCAGAGGCGATTAGATGACCCAACACCGACGATAGTGTAACGAGACCGTATTTTGCGGATCAGCAGGCTCTCTCTTGCTCGCTCGCTCCTATACCGCTCTTTCGCTCACGCCTCGCGTCTCTTTCTTTCCGTCTCTATCTCCCTCCCACTTCCCTGCGTTTCTCGCTCGCTCTTCCCTCCCCCTCCTCGCACTCTTTCTCTCGCACACTTTTTCCTTTCTCGGGTTTTGCAAATCGCCGAAGCGGACACGATCACACCGACGGATACCGAGATTCTTCACGGTTCTCCCTCTTTTTTCTCTCTCTTTCTCTCTTTCTCTCTTTTTTTATCCCCCGCCTTCCTCCTCCGGTCCTCTATTCTTCTCCTCTCTCTCTCTCTCTCTCTCTCTCTCTCTCCGACTCTTTCCGTGCTGTTCGCTGGGGTTCCTTCACGATTCCCCGACTCCTATATCCCTATATACCGTGTTCACCTAATACCCGTTTTCTTTCTCTCTCTCTCTTTCCCTCCCTTTTTTTTTCTTTCTTTTTTTTTTTTTCGGAGCACTGTTCTCCACGAAGACG
>NW_006263452.1:1058785-1060175 GCF_000469605.1 Apis dorsata
ACGATGACCGGAATAGAGAGACGCGGAGCACACCGGTTCGAAGAGGAAACGTGTGATTCGTTCGGTAACGCTCCACACTCCCGTTCTCTCTTTCTCTCCGACTACCGGAATACTATAGGAGCACACACGAGTTTAGAAGCGGGCACGTGTCTAGCCGGCAGCGTGTTTTAATCAGTGTTGGAAGAGCACTTATCCGTTAGTAGGTGCTGGCACGGTAGTATCCGTCTTTGTCCCGTGTGTATATACAGCCACGGCTGTATATCCGTGGGTGTGCACGCGTGTGTGTACGTATATGTGTGTGTGTGTGTGTGTGTGTACATTGTGTGGGGGAGTCGTCGGTCGGTGGATCAGGAGGGAGCGGACAAAGTTGCCGAGAGAGAAACGAACGGAGATAGAACGCGTGTATGCTCGTAGTTCGGGTGAGTGAGTTGGTAGGTAGTGTACGTGTGCCGCTGCGAGTGTGTTGGAGCGAGCCAGAGCGAGGGAAGGAGGGAGGGCGGGAAAATTCGAAACCGCGCGTATACAGCGCGCGCTCGCGATGACGTAGTTTTGGCAAAACGTGGACGACGCACAGGTGGCCAAACGATTCGATGCGTGCGATTTTTTGGTTCACGGGATTTGATGCTCGTGGTTAAATAACCCGATGATGATCGATTTTTTAATTTACTCTTTTTTTCTTTTCTCTCTCTCTCTCTTTCTCACTCTCGCTCTCTCTCTCTCGCTCTCGCTCTCGCTCTGTCTCTCTCTCTCTCTCTCTCTCTCTCTCTCTTTCTCTCTCGTTTGCGGGACATCGACGATTAACAACGAAGAAACGGTTATAATATATTCCGGTGTAGTGGATTGCTGGTTGCTGGTACTCACCGGAGTTGTAATATTCCTTAAAGTAGCGTGTCGCCGCACGCTGGACGATCGAGTAATATAAGTTCACGTACGACGTCGACTGGTTCTGTGCGGAGAGCGCCATTTACACTGCTTTTTCGTCGCGCGTTTTTCCTTTTCACCGTGTCGATATATATATATATATATATATATTTATATATATACACGTATGTACACGTATATATATATATATGTATGTGTGTGTGTGTGTATGAATATATTTTTTTTCCTTCTCTTTTTCCTTTTGTTCCTTCTGCCTCGTCTTCTGTACGGACGATATTCACGTACACGTATACACGCGCGTGTCCGTACCGCGTATGTATATACGCGTGCACGTAGGTGGTTAGGTGTCGTATAGAACGTAATGTAGATTCGAAGCGCGCACGTTCGCGTGATCACGGCGGGCAAGATGTGACGTGACGAACGACAAACGCGCGAAACGTGTGTCCCGTCTCTGGCTCTCGTTCCTTTCGTTTTTTCCTCTCTTTTCTCTTCTTCCTGTGTCTCCTGT
>NW_006263452.1:1060680-1061058 GCF_000469605.1 Apis dorsata
TCTTCCTTCTTCCACAATGCAGGGGCACGAGGTGCGCCTCGAGTCGAGTAGGGATGGAGAACCCCTAGATATCTCTCCCTCGTTCTCCGTGTCCCCTTTGGTTATCCACTTTGGTCCTTCGGTTGTTCGGCTGTTGCAACCGGTACGGGTAAATTGGGGTAGCGTGACGGGCAAAATTTTCTCGACGGCCTCGCATGCAGACGATTGCCGGTCAACGAGTTCCTCTTGATTTTGTCGTTAATTGGACGGTAGCGAATTTATACTTTGTTCGTGAGTCAATTACAGATACGGCCCGGGTACCTCACGGTCCCGAAACCGACTACGTTTCGGGAGGAGGACCGGTTCGAGTAATTTTTCGAAGAATCGCCCGCTCGTGCG
>NW_006263452.1:1061831-1063487 GCF_000469605.1 Apis dorsata
GGCTCTTCCAGTCGGCTTTCCTCCCCCTCGTCTTCTGCCTCCCCTCGTTCGTCTCTCACTCCCTGTGCCCGATGTACCCCTCGATGCGCGGTGCGCCGTGATGCATCGCGCTGCCGGCCGCCTGTGCGAGTCACAAGGTATGCTCGTGCCACGAATACGAACTGCCTCTCCCAAATCAATATCAGTCGTGGAAAAAAAACGCGACTCGGCACCTATAATTGCCGAACTTCCGCGATAACCGTCTCTTCTCTCTGTCTGCTCTGTTCCCTGGCCGCCGCCTCGCCTCGCCGCGGGGGCGACACGGGGGCCGTCCCCCCTTCCACCCCCGGACCGTCGCTACGTTAGGTTAGGCTTCACGCGCTAGCTTGATTAGGGCCTCCCTCCGTGGCCCACCCCTCCCCCCATGGTATCACGCACGTTTCCCGCCACCCAATGTCCGCGCACGATGATTTTCACTGACTATGCCTGGCCGTGTTGTAGCCACGTGCACCAGCCGCGACACGCTCGCGCCCGCCGCCCGTTCGAAGGTTATGATGCCTGCTGCGAAAACAAAGCGACGACGGCTGCTGCGCTTTACTCGAATCGAGACTTCTTTCGTGTATACGTGCCGCGAAAATACGAAGAAAGCCGCTTCGTCTCCGATTTTCGCCTCCGATTAAGGGAAACACGAAGTTCAAGAATCGAGAATTTGATCGATCCATCTCTCTATCCATCGATCGATGAGATCGACAACTTTGAGTTTATTTTGCCGATCTCGAATTCGTTTCGAGGGTTGCACGATTTCTTCTCGTAATCGAAACAAAGCCGTGGCGAATATCGTGGAAAGGATGTATTTGTTATTGCGGTTATTCACAATGCACCGTTGTGCTGACCCGATTGCGAGTTATCGGGCGCGGTAACGTCGGTATGATAACGTCGCGATTCGAACGAGCTTGCCGACTTTCTGGAGGAATCGCGTTTCGCTCCCGCGCCTCTACAAATTTTCGTGCTTTCGCTCGAACCAAATCCATCCCCTTTGATTTTCACGTCCATTCCTCCTACGATACATCCTAAACTCTCTCTCTCTCTTTCTCTCGATATTTCCCGATCGAAACAAACGGAACAAACCGAAGGAATGAAAAAAAAAAACGAGTGGAGAGGATGGAAAAAAGAAGCGGAGGAAGCGAGAAGAAGAAGAACGAGGAGAGGCAACGGGGCAACGTGCCGGCCCCGAAGTTCTCGGCCACGAAACGAATTTAACGATCGCTCTCGCACATGGAAAGAGGAGAAAGAGCCCGCAAGAGGAATGCCGTCGGTGGCTAGATGGCTGCGTGCCGTCCCAAAGACAGCCGTGCAACCGAGAAGAAAAGTGTGCGTTAACATCGCTTCGAGCAGCACGGCCTGTGCACCCGTGTCCGCCTATATTTATCCGAGGATGCAATATTTGGCCGCGTCTTCTAGAGACTCGACCGGCCACATTCGTCCCAACTTCGAGCGCGCGGATGGGCGCATGAACGAACGAACGCAGCCTACACCTATCTCTCTCTCCCTCTCTCTCTCGCTCCCACTTTTTTTCCCCACTCTTTCTCTTTCCTTCCTTCTTTCTCTTCCACCATCTCCCTCTCCCCTTTCTACTCTCCCTGCTCGCGGCTCTTTCTTTCCCTCTTTCCCTCTTTT
>NW_006263452.1:1068872-1070238 GCF_000469605.1 Apis dorsata
TTTTTCGGTGGCCAGTCGATGCTCGCTCACGATGGGAAGGCACTCGTTCGGAACGGGCACGGGTTTTGAAGTGTAAATTATGATGGGCCAGACGATTGACGTGTTGTGATAATTAACACGTAATAATATACCGTTAATATTCTTTTGCAATCGCATATCCTGTAATATTCATAGATTTTTTTTTTTTTCTTTCTTTCTTTCTTTTTCCGTTCCAGCACTGGTTGCATAATACCGCTCATTAAGCCCGCAATCAGATTGAACCGCGTTGGCCGTGGATGCCCGGCGTTTATTTTGTATTCCAACATTGTATCTATTTTCGCGCGTATTCATAAGAGAGCGCGAGCGCGAGCCCGCTAATGCCGATTAAAGTGATGGCCGCGCGCGAATTCTCCTCTCTCTCTTTCTCTCTGCCCGTTACGATTATTTCTCTCCTTCTCCTTCTCCTCCTCTTTTTCTTTCTTTCCCACTATATCCCCTCGAAACTATCCAACCTAATCATTTCATCGTACACAATGCAACCGTCACGATGGTGATTTCAAGGCAAAGCAAACTCTAGCTTCTAGGTGCTACCACTTCCAATAAGATCGATCGCACACCGTTCCTTCGATCGGCCATCGTTCCTTGCGTTCCTCTATACACACTCCAGGCCACGTCTTTCATTCACCGCGACCGGCAGGCGTCACCTAGAGAACCAATAAAGACAGCAACGAAACGAAACGCGAAGAATGTGACGCGTTGCACGTATCGAATCCCCCCCTCCTCATCCCTTCCATTCCCCGCGAGGAGGATCTGCTTTTATTCAACGGCAGTGCGAAAGAAATCCGAAGGCATAATAATTAAATCGCGTCGGGGTAAACGATCAAACGTTCTTCGTCCGTGGAAGGCAACTTCGCCGACGATGGAAAGGGGGGTACCGCGAAAGAGGGGATGCGAGGAGGCGGAGGAAGGGAGGAAGGGATCGAGGAGCAGCGGTGAGTCGGTAGGAATAAGGAGAGAGAGAGAGAGAGAGAGAGAGAGAGAGAGAGAGANTGTGCATAATTGCCGTGATTATGGGTGTGTCAGTTCGGCCCGTCTAGGTGCATACACGCATTCGGCTCTAGATGCAGCTGATCCGGGTGCGTGTAACGGCGCAGCAGCACCGACGCAGCGGAAGCGCTGGCAACCGCGCAACGGCGCAGACCGATGCGCAGCATCATTATCTGGAGCGCTGCTTAGCGAGGAGCATCATCCATGTTGCTCGTTAACTCGCGTGCATCTCATATGAATAAACTTCTTTAATTATCACGGGGCGACCGCTCGGGGGAAATGTCCGCCTCGCCTTCGCCGTCCTCCCCTCTCCCCTCTCCCTCTCGATTTTTCGACGAAT
>NW_006263452.1:1070253-1074084 GCF_000469605.1 Apis dorsata
CCTCTCGACGATACTCGCGCGAATACTCCACCTTATCCCTTTCATCATGTATATACCGTTGCCAATGTTTCGAAACACAGAAGGTTGCTTTACTATGCTTTCCCTTTACCTGGCATCTATACATCTTTCGTTGCTACTTCGGTCGCGCATCGGCGCATGCGCAGTCGGTGAACGGCGACGCGTCAGTGACGCGGTAAAAATTGAAAATTGTTTTATCGCATTTCTAATTTTTATCGGAATTTTCCTTTCTCTTCCTCACTCTTGTTAACCTTTTCGTATTCACGGATGAGATACCCCGTCAAGTTAAGAATCTCGAAAGACCGATATAGGGAGGGGGAAAAAAAAAAAAAAGATTCCATTGCGATCTCTTCGCAACCGTGGCGAATCAGGGCCATACGTGTTTACGTATCGAAAAAATCATCTCGGTTGCTCCCCCCCTGTTCGGGGAGAGCGGAAGGCGGTAACGAGTGCACGCGGTTCGCCAATTTGGCAGGGATCGTTTCCAGCGTGGCGCGAAAGTTGGGCCGGGTACGCTGATTTACGATAACAGCGAGGAACACCGCGTGAAACAGGGAGGAAATTTGGCCCCGGCAAGAAAATAACGTCTTGAACGCGTCGTTGCTCCAATTTCCACGGGCTAGTGGCGCAGTTTGGTGCAGTCCAACACAGGGGAAGAGAGGGAGGGAAAGGGAAAGAGAAAGAGAGGGAGGGAAAAATCGCGGGGGCAAGCGTATAACACGTTTATGCATTTTCCTGCCAGTAATACACCGAAATCGATACCAGTAATTACGTAGAAAGCTCTGCGTGTCGTCGATATGACTTACTGCGGGCAGCGCCGCTGCTTTTGCCTCGGATCGGCGGACGACCGCTCCGATTTCGTTCGAGTATTATTTCGATCATCGTTCTCTCTAATGATCGTGCGCGTTTGCGTTACGTCGCATCATCGAGATATCTTTGTAGAAACTTGCGTAATTACGAATCTTCTATCATTATCGTTTATACAGATTATCATTATCGCGCCAAGTCCCCTTGCGATATCGGTCGCGGTCGGTGTGCACGCATGCCACTTATCTCGTACCACGGGAACACGCGGTTCCCACTTTCACATTTTTCGACCGGCACTGCGCGCGGCGCGGAGCGGCGGTCAGGTAGCGTGCAGGGTGTAACGTTGATTTAAAAATAACGTGTAAAGCGAGATGAGAAAGATGGCCGTTACGCGACGCTCGTGATTCCTAAGGCTGGCGACGTTTAAAAAAAAAAAAAAAAAAGAGAGAGAGAATCGTTGCCGCGCCGTTAAAAACTCGAACATTCGTCAAACGTCGCAAGGAAACGTTACGCTCGGTTAAGCGTATTCGCAGGTGCAATCGGGTGTCAATGGATACGTACGTGTCTACGTATATAATATAAGATATCGTGGAAATCTCTCGAGATCCGCGAGTACGAGAGAAAAAGTAAAAAAAAAAAAGAAGAAAAAGAAATCGTTATCGCCGGATAAATCGCTCGATCGAATCGTTATTTACAACTTTCTTCTCCTCCTCGTGAAAACGGAGCGGGCTCTCGATGATATAGAGAGGAAAGAAACGCGATGCCGCGAGAGATAGCAGCGAGCGATTAATCGCGCGGAATTAAAGTTTTCCTTACGAATTATCCCGCGGTAAATACACGTTACACGATTTCATACCGGATAATCGATCTCTCCGATTAATCCAGTTTCCCCGCAACCATCGATCGCCCGCGTCCAATGGGGACGAAGGCCCCGTTCCCGTGTCGATTGACACGCGGCAAGCCGCGATCGAGCGTAGAGATCGCGCTCGTTAACTCCGTTATTGCTAATCGGCCGATCGACCATCCACGTGATCGACGGGGATGAGTTACAAAGTTGAATCCGCCGCTGTAAGGGCGAATCGAAAGATCGCGCGCAAGCAGAGGCATCATCCTCTACTCGTCCTTTTTTCCTTCTTTCTTTTCTTCTCTCTTTTCTTTCTTTCTTTTCCTCTTTCGCGACCCTGCTTCTGGCCCTGATCGCGATAGGACGCGACCTCGAGAGAGAGAGAGAGAGAGAGAGAGAGAGACAGGTAGGCAGGAGAAAGGCCGGAGAGCGGATAATTTAGAACGATGAAACGATCCGTGCGATTCCGTGGTGATCTTGCAATTAATTTGCCGATTATCTAAGATCGAACTAGGATGAAGGAAAAAAAAGGAAGGAGTGGAGATGTTGGTAGACAGGATGTTTCGGCTGACAGAAGATAACGCGTTTCGCGACTTTCTAATTGCGTTCTCGCCGTGACGAGGTTGGCAACCGGCGGAGATCCTTGCTCCCGGCCAGATTCCGGATCTTATCCTGCACCGGTGTCGAGGATATCGTTGGCGAAACCAAAAAATATATAAAAGAGGCGGAGTGGCGCTCGCGGGGAGATCGATCGTAACGGGCGTGCACCGTTTCGCGGTCGATCGTCGAAGGGCGGGAAAGCCTGTTTCGAAAAGGCTGTCACTCAGTTTACGCGATCCGGAGAGTTGGAAACCGGTTCGAAGGCAGCCGTTCTGGCTTCGGTCCTGGCTACGAAGATCGAACGAGCACCGACATCAGCAACACCGGCAGCACCACCAGCAGCATCTCTGCCGTAACGGAAGCCGCAATAGCCGCATGGATTCTTGTTTTCGCGTTGCTTCTCCATTTTTTCTCTCTCTTTCTCCTCCTCTCCCATTCCCTCTATCGCGCTACGTGTTCCACTCTCCTTCCATCTCTCAGCCCCTCTCTCTCTCTCTCTGTCCGCCTCTGCCATTCCTTCTCTCTCTCTTTCTCTCCCTCCGTATCGCTTTCGTCCTCCTTTTTTCCCCGTTTTCCCTATTTTTTCCTATTTTTTTCCCTTTCTTTTTTTTTTCTTTCTTTTTTTTTTTTTATTATTATTTTTCCTCGTGTTGCTTCTCTTTGCGCGCAAGCTCGTGCATATACGCATCGGCGGGCGTAGCTCTGCTGCCCGCTCCCTGATAAAATCCCACAAAAATCGAGAAGCCGTTAGCTCTCCGGCTAGCTATGGTAACCGAGAGGTGGAACCGGTGCTCAATATAGATTCAGGGAGCAGCCTTTACACGGAGTGCATTCGACGGGAGTCGTTGTTAATGCTAAATGAATTTTAATCCTCGATTTTTGGACGTTCGACGGAACGCCCTTTCGACCCACCTCGATCTCACTACCCCTCCCTTCCGCGAGCCCTCCTCCTTCTCCTCCTCCTCTTCCTCCTCCTCCTCCTCCTCCGACCTCGTCCTCCCTCTTCTCGATTCGATAGAGCCCTGCGATATGCGAGTAATTAAAATATTGACTAATCTGCAATTCCGGATGGAAAATCGTGCACGGTGCATGAACGTCCATGGTTCATGCTTGAGTCGATTGAATATTCTTGATACATATTTCGCGGATCTGTCGATTTCGCGCATCTGATTACCAACTGCCGGGATGTTTTATGTATAAACATAATGCTCGATGTACAGGGTGTTACCTCGAAATATACCTCGACCGACTTGATCAACAATTTTAAACGAATCGAACTCCTTTCCATCCGGGCGAAATCAACGCGTTCCACTTATCATTCGTTTACTATTCCTATATATAATATCGAGCCGAATTATTCCAGATATTCCCCGCGAAAAATTCAAATCAAATCGAGCATCGAAGAATTTGCTCGAAGTTTATCGCGTCACCGGGTACGTATAATCATCGTGCGGCAGTAGTCCGTGACACTTTTAATTTTCCAGCTTGTATACGTGTAATAATAGGTTCAGGGGCCGAAAAAAAAAAAAAAGAAAAATCAAAAAAAAGAAGAAAAAAGGAGG
>NW_006263452.1:1074404-1077144 GCF_000469605.1 Apis dorsata
AGAGTATCGTCTCGAGGGGAGGGGAGGGGCTTCGTCGGTATTCTTTTTTTTCTTTCCCTCGAACCTCCCTGTCAAGTGTCGATTTCGTTTCACAGCGGCTGTAAATTTTTTCGCCGCTGTATGTACACGGCGCGGGTGTAAGAAATACTCGTGTACGCGCGAGGTTCGACACGGGAGAGAATGCATAAACACGAGTGCGCGCCGCGAGTCGGTTGCAAGTCGGTTGTTGCTCGCGCGAAAGAAGAGGCCTGCCAATAGTCGGTTGGTGCCGGCCGCCTCTACATTCCCGCTCTACAAAGTTAATTACATGGCTGACGCTCGTTAGCGAAAAAAATCCAAAGGCGATAAATCATAGTGATAACTGAAATACATTTCTGCTCTGCTAAGCGTAAGTTGCCGTATCTCTGTAAATGCGCCGTTCGCAGTGTTCGAAGACATTAACGGATACTCTCTCGATGCTATACGCGAAATTGTTGTTACGTTGTTGTTCGCGAGTGAATCGAGAAATGAAGAAAGAAAGAAAGAAAGAAAGAAAGAAAAGTGGAGAAAAGAGAGAGAGAGAGAGAGAAACGAAGAAGCAAACACCGCCAATTACTTTCCAACCGACTACTCGATAATACAGTCCCGAGAGCACCGATATACACAACGGCCATTAATATTCTAAACGCAAGCCTCGTGTACGCAGCTCGTGTTCTCGATCCACGCTCCACGATCTGTCTTGGAACGTAAGGCAGCCAGATCCGGCCGGCACCAATCGTTCGTGTACGTACCACCGGAAAGCCCTCGAGTTATAACAGTTTACTACGGCGGATCGACCACTGGATTCACGATAGTTAGACAAGACCGAGGCTAACAATTTGCGCTCGATATCATAGATACCACCGTTATATCCTACGTGCTTTACGCTTACGATCGCGAATTTTTTTTCTTTTTCCCGACCCTCTCTCATCGATATGATTCTCTCTTCCCCGAGGAACCCCGAGGATCGTTCATTACGACGGATAGATCTCGGTTTCAGGGGGAACTTTTGTTAAGTTTTGGGAATTTTAAGTAAATCTGGAAGAAGTACTCCGGATACGGAGTTCTTTCGAGCAATTTACGGCGAAAAGATACGTTTCAAATAATTATAGATACGGTGCAAATAATTATACGCGAAATAATATACGTTTAATCGTTCTTTCGATAATATACTTCTTGGAGATTGAAGGAGAATTCGCGACGAATATAAATTAATAAAATGTATTTCGCCAAGTGGAATATGCACCGACTCCACCGACGATAAAACATCAAACGCAATTTGCATCCCAAATTAATCACGGAACACGAGGAATCTTGCAAAACAAATTCGAATATCCATAAGCACCCATATAATTACGCGATCCGGATGCAAACTTAACGAAGCTCGGATAGGAAACGGCGAGATACGAAAAGTATCGTCACAGACGAAGGGTTAAAGCGAAAAGAGAGAGTATAGAAAGAGAGAGAGGTGCGATGGTCAAAGAGACGAGAGGGGGAAGGGAGGAGACGAATAAAGTGACAGAGACGGGCTCGAGAGGAGGGGAAAGGAGAGTGACGTTTCGAGAGATAAAGGTGAGGGGAGAAGGGTGACAGAGAAGATATTCTTGGCAGCGACTGCGATGCAACAACTGTCCCCATCCGTCATCTACGAGGCGAGAGAGGCCCACGACCACTCGATGCGTCGTCGTCGCCGTCGTCGTCGTCGTCTCTCCTCTCTCCGGACCACGAGAGAGGGGAAACTTCTTCTCGTAATCATCGAGATCTCGACTAACGAAACCGGCGTCCGTCGATCTCGGTTTTGATGAAAGAATTCCGCTAGAAATTTCGTAAGAGAGAGAGGGAGAGGAGAGCTTCGAAACTTTTCGATCCTCTTCCTTTCTTTCTCTCCCGAGAAAGTGCAGCTCTCGAGTTCGTTTGCTTCGACGTTATATTTGCTCTACCCGCGTTCGGGCGCGGGAATCCATCCAAAAGGCGAGGACCAGGTCCGGATGGAATTATTGACTCGTTATAGCATCGCTTTTAGCGCAAGAAACCGAGATTAACTCCGGAATGGATGGCGCCTATATTTAGGCCTTATTCCTCGTGGTCGCCTTGGGGCACCATTATTTATACAAGATCTATGAAGAAGGAGAGGACTGTAAAAGAGTTCCATTTAAAGCAATTAACAAGACATTCCGTTCCACGCTCGATCATAAAGATCTCCTTGCATACTAATGACCACGGAACGGACCCACGGACGTCGTAAAGAGCGTCGTTGCAAAGGCGATGGGACGGAATAAGAAGAAAAAAAAAATTAAAAAAATATAATAAGAGATAAAGAAAAAAAGAAAGAGAGAGAGAGAGAGAGGGAAAAGAGAAGAGAGAAAATTGGCGAATCTGAACCTACGGCAATGGTAGCTCCTCTCTAAATCCGGCCGGTGCGCGGTCTTATTTTAGCGGGCAGCGCGTCAGAATCCACCCCTAGAAGCGGTCCGAATGGAATTCTATTCCAGTTCGACGAACTCTGCGGCCGGTCGCGGCGACGACGCAATCCGTGTACACGCGTCAAACTCACCGTGTAACGTGCAGTATGTAACGCGCTTCTTCCTTCGACCGATCCACCGCGTATCATCCATCCATGCATCAAACCCCTGACCCGCCGTCGTCCGTCCGTTCGTCCGTCCCTTTCGAAACAATTCGGCGCAGCCACGATCCACGGCCATTCGATCATCCATCCACGCTC
>NW_006263452.1:1077287-1079340 GCF_000469605.1 Apis dorsata
TGCGTGCGCGATCGGGTCTCTAAGACCCGTCTCTCTCTGTCTTTCTCTCTCTCTCTCTCTCCCTCTCCCTGGTAATGGGTTCTGGCTAGTTGGCGGGTGTACACAGGGTGGTAAGCCGGTTAAGAGAGCGGTGGAAAAGAAAGAAGAAGCCGGCGATCGGTCATCCTGATGCATATACGCGTCCGTGACGCGAACACCGGACACACGTACGACCCAGAACGGTTTTAGAGTGTACACGGCCGCTTGCGTACGTGTGCGCGCATCGATTTTACCCGCGTGTGGTGGAGGAGATCCACGCACACGCGGTCGTGGTTTTTATATGAAATTGCCGCTCCACCGTACGCTCCACTAGGCCTCGGAATTGAGATAGCGTTATCCGATGACGAGCAGCTATATCGCGCGATATTACCGCTGGAAATTATTAACCATCTCGCGAGGCCGAGCCGACCCACCGATCGAGATCGATGGGATAGGTTTCTCCGCCGATACAAATAGAGTTGTGCGTGTTCCTCGTGTTCCTCGCCTCCCCGTTTCTCTTTTTTCTTCTTTTCTTTCTCTCTTTTCTTCCCCTCCTTCTTCTCTTTCCTCGTCCTCTTTCATCCACGTGTACACATCGACGACGATATTCCCTCTTTTTCTTCTCCTCGAAAAAAAGAAAGGGAGAACGTCGGATGAGAAGGATGTTGGATAGTTTCGAGAAGCGCGACATCGACGAATAGATTTATAATGTTTAATGGTTTATAGAGAAAGAGAGGGGAAATTGGGACAAGTCAAGGTGTCGTGGACACCTCTGCCTGCGTGGACGGACAGGATCGATAGGAAAATGGTTTGAGGAATCACGTAAAGCCGGTGCACATTCGATGCAACGCCGATCTGTTATTAAGTAATTATCCTTGAATTATGATCGTTCCCAGTAGCTCTTCGAAGTAAATTGGACATCGTCCGCCGCCCCGAGATCTTAGAAAAATGATTTTTAATCGAGAGTACAGAGATATTAACCTGTACGCGTATTACATACCCGTAATAAATCCGCCGATGATCACGTAGAAATCTCTAAGCGAAATTACGAGCTGCCCGGTCCCACGAATTAATTGCATCTCTCGATGCTATATCATACCCCCTTTTAGGGGGTATATAATGCCCTCCTCACTTTTAATCCCCCCGAAAAATGTCGCGACATATAAAAAAAAACTCATGAAACATCTTCGAATCGAACTAAATTTAAATTAAAGCCTTCTTCTCAAGCGTAAAATAATTAATCCCGTTAAAGAGACGGATTTATACGAATTCTTTCCTAGGAGAAATGATTAGGCGAGCAGGACGGGAAATGGGATGGGAAGATCGGATCGAATCTAGCGCATTGTCATACTTAACCGTATCCTCTCGGGGCCGGGGCACGCCTACCGAGTTTAATGAACTTGTGCGATCAGGCCGCGATCGCCGTTCGCGATTCTCGATGCCCACCGCGCGAATAACCCGTTATCCCCAAGGCCTGACCTACGCTGCCCAAGATTTTCGAGCGGCGTGTAACTCATCATTATCTAGATAATACGCGCGGCTCGTGCACGCCACCGCTCAATGAATCACTTCCACGCCCGACCGATCCTCCGCCGCACGCGCTTTCGCGTTCCGCGCTTTCCATCCGCGCATCTCGTATCCGCAAGGATTCTTCTTTCGCCTCCCGACAATAAATATTTCCCCGGGCCCCGTGACTTATGCGCGCATAACTCACCGCCGCGTCCCGCTGCCCGCTACCGTTCCCTTCGCCCGCAATCGGCCGATCCGTTCGATCCACCACCGCGCCTGAGATGAGCTCTAAACTTGTGCGCTAAGTTTATCCAACATTTTCGGCACGGTTCGCAATGATCGAAGATCCAACGCGTGGTTGGGGGAAAAGAGAAATGTTGTTCCGTTAGAAACGGTTGAGACGACCGAAGGGAAAAGAAAAAGGAAAGGAGAGGAAAAGGAGGATGAGGGAAGGAGGAAAAGCGGAGCGCGATCGCGATGATCGTTACGCGCTTCGACTTCGAGGTGGTAACCGCCTCTCCTCTCC
>NW_006263452.1:1079664-1080176 GCF_000469605.1 Apis dorsata
AGAAACAGAGACGGAGAGAAAGAGAGAGAGAGGAAGGAAAGAACATGGTCTCCAGGTATATGTATACACGGGTACGAACGTTTAAACGGGGATAGCTACTAATTACAACGGTTACACCGGCAGTTGGCGAGGAAAAAAGACGGCCGACCCGTGGAGGAGAGCCGGTACCTAGCCTCGGAGGAAAGGGGAGGGGGGACACGTGGAAAGGGAGCAGGAAAAATTCAGCGGAGAATGGGCGGGCGCGACACGGCCGAGTAATCAGTCGCTGGATTATAGCGCGGTTCGTGTGTGGAGGCACACACGGCCGTTTCGCGTGTGTCTTTAACCCTCCCCTTCTTTCCTTCTCTTCCTTTCTCTTCCTCCTCTCCTCTTCTCTTCTCGATCCAACAACGCCACCACCATTCGTCGTCCTCCTTTCCCTATCCTCTACGACTATTACCTCTCCTCCTCCTCCTCCTCCTCTTTCCGTTCTTCTTCTGTGCGCCTTCCTCTTGTTCTCCGGTGTTCTTCTT
>NW_006263452.1:1080348-1083019 GCF_000469605.1 Apis dorsata
GTGTTCCCGAGCCGATTGCGTGCGTAAGTATCGCCCATGCCGGTCGCCATGGTTAATGAACTTACCGTCGACGCGGCCTCGTGTTTCACGCCCTGCAGCAGGGTCGCCGCGTGTCCTTGCCTCTACGTTCCCCGCGATTCGCCACGTATTCCACGCCGATCCTCGCTGCAATTTCAACGTACGCGCGTATCTTTTCAACCCTCCCTCCCTCCCTCCTTCCTTCCTTCCTTTCTTCTTTTTATTTACCTTTTTAACGGAATCGACGCGTCTTTTAAGTAGAAATGGGAGTAAAATTTTTACGATACATCTCGAGGAGACAGACGAGGATGTTGACGATCTCGATGTTGCGTCACGAATAGGAAGGAGGGAGAAGGTGGTACCGTATCTCGTGTTTTTCACCTTCGCGTAATCCTTTGTAAAGGGTAAAAAGGAGAGAAAGAAATCGATGTGCGAGCAGTCGGACATCGTTTCCGGGATACTAATTACAGGAGAGAGGGAAGGGGGCCGATGGACTAAGTTTCCTCCGTCCGGGGGAGGGGGAGGAGGTTACTGCACAGAGCTCTGTTTCTTTTTCTTTTTTTTTTTTTTTTTTTTCCAAGTATCCTCCCCGTTTACCGAGTAAAAAACCATCGAGGATCCACTTTCACGTCCGCCTTAACGACGCTGCTCATCGATAATTTGTAAGGCTAGCCGGTCTAACGGCGGGCATACAAATCACTGCCCGATAAACGTTTTCTTATCGTGGCCGTGGTCTGTCTTCGAGAAATGCAAAAAAATCCGAAACATCGACGGGTCGTTACTCGGGCAGCGTGAACAGAGCTTTTGTTCCGATGCCAACCAGGATAATCGCGCGTTAAGAAAAAAGCCTTTCTCTCTCCGTTCTCCGAAAATTTCTAAATCGGAGATCGCCCGTATTTTTTCTTTTTTCAAAATCGTCCAATTTTATTATTCGTTGAAATTCAAAATTAATGGTAATCGATTATGGACAAATATATATTGAAAGAAAATTAATATCCTCGGAATATATTGAATATTTTCTTGTATCCGTTTGCTCGGAAAAGCCAGACCCAGCGATAGACACGATTTTAAACGTCGTTTCTCTCGAACGTTACAAAAATTCCATCCATTCCAATTTAACGACTGTTTCGATATCTTGGAATCCAGTTCTCGAATACCGTCCACGTCCATAAAATGATGTCTATGCTGTTCGATGACTCGGTTGATTGAAACCAGGTAGAGGCGATCGCGGATCCTTACACGGAAGAATCGTGTTCGAAGCGGATGCCACGGAGGCAGTGGCAAATGGAACAGGGTCATTTCACGGCGAGAAAATCTGAATACCGGTATCCTAGAAGTTGCGCTCAGGAGTTGCCCTGGATGCTTCCGTGTGCCACGGAGAATAAACGCCTTTGGCTATGCGGCCCGCACGATTCTTCTTGCGTCCGTCGGTTCTTCACCTGGGCCCAGCATCAACGGCTCCTCTCCCGTCGAGCGTAACCAGCTGGAACGTCCCGATTTTCGGCACGATTTTCGCGATCATCGATCATCGCCTTAAATCGTTCCAATCTTCGAGAAGAGGGAGGGAAAAAGATCGATGCAATAAATAAATAATGCACCAAGAGGCTTGGAATGGAATGGGACTTTTCAACAAGCCGATCGAGAGATGCGTTTTTTAATTTTCGTTGATATTCGAACAAAAATGAAAGAAAGAAGAGACACGATATACAAAATATTATTCGAACGATCGACGCACGAATACCAAAGAGAAATAAAATCTCTCTCGATAATTACGAACGAGCTTAACAAGAATCAGCTCGGCCTCTTCGAAATCTTCGAAATCTCCCTTCGAACGTTCCACGAATCGAATTACCATCGGCCGCCTCTCCGCTCGTAAGGAATGCGCCAAGAGGGGAAGGGATTTCGATCCGAGGCGACGAGTGGACGTCCGAACGCCGCAAAATCGAGCGCAATCTAATATCCCCGTGCACCGTTAATAAAACAGTAATATGGAAACGGTTGCGGATCCGCTCGCACGCGAGGAAACCGACGAACGCGAGGAGACGACGAAAGAGAGAGAGAGAGAGAGAGAAGAGGGTTAGACCCGTTGGCGCGATATTACGTTAATATCGTAAGTAGTACCAATATGAAAACTAATACCGCGGTGAGATTACGCGGCTGGCCGCGCTAGCCCGTGGCCATTGGGCGAACGCTACGTAGGGAAGTATAATGGCATTCAGGTGTGTGCGTGGACGCGATGAGCGTTGCTTGACGGTGGGACGCGGCGACGGAGGAACGAAAGGAGATATGGAAAGGAAGGAGGAAAGAAAGAAAAAGAAAGAGAGAGAGAGAAAGAGAGAGAGGTGTGCGTGTAGGTTGCGCAAAAAGCAAACGGGCAAGCGGGAGGGAGGAAGGGCGTCGGCCGGCCTCGCGAAGCGCCACTCGGTCAAGCTCACTGCCATCATCTAGATTCTAGATAGGCAACGGGCCGCGCACGCCGGAGAGGCAGGCCTACGTTTAACCGTGTATACCCGGTCTAGGACTGGCGGTCGGTCAGCCTTGTGCGCCTCTCGCTCCTTTCTTTTCGTCGCGAGGGACGCCTATCTGTCCCTCTCTATCCCGCCCCATCTCGCTCTGCCCCCCTTTCTCTCGCCTTCTCTGTCTCACGGCTGGC
>NW_006263452.1:1083722-1085617 GCF_000469605.1 Apis dorsata
TTTGCCCCGATCTATCTCTACTTGCCTCTGCCTTTCTTTCTCTGTCTCTCTCTTGGGAGCACACGAGAGGGACCGGTCGTGGTTTATTTTTAACTCTTTCGATCCGGTAAGCCGACTGTTTGTTTGTATAATTCGGCCTCATTTTCCGTTTGCACAGGTTGTCGCATCTGTGCTCGCCATTGAACACGCGAGTTTCCGCTCGCTCTTCTTTATTAACCGCCTCTGTGCGATGCAGGTGATACGGTCTCCGTGTTGGAATGCGAAGATCGGGTAATCGGGTTGGCGATTTTGCGTATCGCGATTCCTTCGTTTCTCAAGACTTTACCGTTATGAATATATATATATGTATAATCGATTTTGACAAAATAAAAATTCCAAATACGTTGAGATTAACTATTCCCCCCTCCGAAAACATCGACTCACCTCCACCTTGACCAGAACTTTATCAAAGTCACGGCCTCGCCGGTTCGAACCTAATCTCCTCGCCAATCCCCTGTTATCAACGGTACCGTCGCTNACGCGCGACGCTGGCCGGTAAATATATTTTATTACCGCGCAATAATATCAATTATCGCGGGGATGCCGCGCGACGCCTTGCGCGCAAAAACATGATTTATCGTAATGACAGGCCTCGGGCAGGGGCTATTTATGCGAGGCGACGCGCGCCAATGAAATTTTCCCCCTTCCTCCCCTCCCCACCGACCTCGTCTTCCTTCGATTCCATCGTGACAAATCGCTCGAATTTTCCTTTCGCGTTTCCTTTAACCGCCGCTTAAAATAAACCGCGCGATTATGAGGCCGACACACCTGGCCGCGGATCGCATAATTACGATCGCATTCGAGGGGATGGAACGCAAAGGATAAGAAGGAGGATAAGAGGGAGGATAAGAAAGAAAGTTGGCGCAACAGAAGTGGCGTCAAGTACGTTTCCAAAAAAAAGAGGAAATTCGAACGACGAGGACGCGTCTCGAGTCTCTTCCGCGCGAGTCCTAATTCGATCGCATCGATTTCTTCGAACCGTCTGCGAAATGCGAAACGATGATCGCGCGATCGAGAGGATTGGATTTTTTTTTTTGAAGAAAGGAGGGGGGGGGGGAAATAATTCTGAACGGATTACTTTTGGAAAAGATTCACCATTTTATATACGATATCTCTATCTCTATTGGTCGATCGCGATTATTTTTTAGATTCCTCTGCAAGTTTTTCAAGCTTGAAATTCCGTGCTGGGAGATGCAATATGGGAAATATTCTCCTACTCCCTACTATTAAAAAGAGGAGGGAAAAAAGCACGGGGGCGTGTACGTGGCATTGTTTCACCGAGCCCTTTCCCTTTGAAATCGTAGCAAACTGATTTTTCCAAGACAGAGCCGTTCGAATGCGTGGCGAAGTGAAACGCTTCAAAAAGGTATCGAAGCTTGAAGCGTATCGAAGCGACGGTTCTCCAAAAACTAGCTCCTCCCCTCCCCTACCCCCTTCTTCCTTTCGGTCGGTTTCGTTTAAAAAAAAAAAAAGAAGAAAAATTAAAAAAAAAAGAAGAAAAAAAAGAAAGAAAGAAAGAAAGAAAGAAAAAAGAAAAGGGGAGGGGAGGGGAGGGAAGGGGAAGAAAAAAAAAGGAAACACGCCGGAATGAAACGCGAAACGATTCAATTACGTGGCAGGACTTCAAAAGCAGCAACGCGAAACGAATTTTTTCACGATGTCGTGGGGAACATGGACCCGTTCCGTACCAAGATATAGTAAGTTGTGTAACGCGATTGCCACGGCTCAAAGTGATATAAATTTTAATGGGCCTGAGCGGAGGCATTTATGAAAATGAGTCTCATTAATATCGCATGAGAGCAAGATAATGCTCTCGCTGCCGCGATCTTCCTATTCTTTTTTTTTTTTTTTTTTTA
>NW_006263452.1:1085801-1088617 GCF_000469605.1 Apis dorsata
CTCTCTCTCTCTGTGTCTCCTCTCCTCTCCCACTTTTTTTTCTTTCTTCGTTTTCTGTCGTCGTTCAAACCCCCGAGCTCGTGGTTGTTGCGTTCAAAGCACAATTATGCGGCATTAGGTTTCCGCAAGAGAGGCGAACCTTGATTTGGGGCAACAGGTGCACACAATACGCATGCATAATGCACAGCCAGCACATGTAAACTGTCCTGCACGACGCTCCGCACCCACGCCAAATTAGCGTTATTAAATTTACATATACGCGCTCCTTCCTCTCCCCGACGCGAATTAAGCGATTCTTTTCTCTCCTCCCTCTTTGCACGCCCGTTTTTTCGATTCTCGTTTTCGCCTCGCGAAAAAAAGGGAAAAGGAGAAAAACTCTTCCGCTCAGACTTCCGTATCCATGTATCCATGTATTCCATCGATCAGTATCCTTCGATCATGATAATCTTCGAATCAACTCTCGTTAAAACGCGATTCGAAAGAATTAAACACGCTCGCAACGACTCGATAGAGGGAATATGAAAAATGATGGTCACGACGGTGATCTGTCGGTGCTCGAGAAGAGCTTTTTCTTCTTGGAATCGAAGAAAGGATGGAAGAATCGCGTTAACGGGGGATTCTAATCGAAAAGTAAACGCTGGCACACGGCCACGCGACTTTTTTCCCCCTCCCCCGATGATCCGCTTGACCATGAGCCACTGCCAAAGCTTCCGACAGTCGGCGTGCTCTTTCTTCTGTGCCTCTCGCCGACCATTATCCAGTTCAAGGGGTCAAATTCTCCCTCCGTAGCAGCGCGGACGTGGCGCGGCTTTGAAATGTCCAACCGCACGTCTACCAACCTATCGAATTAGTCATTCTTCGGTGAACCGCGGCCGAATTAGACGTGCCGCGCACTAAATATACATCGAAACGATTAGAAACGCGTTCGCGGGAATGATCACGGGCGATTTATTTCGAGAGACCGAGAGAAAGAGTGAGAGAGAGAGAGAGAGAGAGAGTTCGAACGATCCACAACACGGTTCAATTACTTTTCGATCGTCTAATATCGGGATATTCTTTCTCCTCCCTCTCTCTCTCTCTCTTTCATCGTGAAAAATTTTATAGAAAATTATATTATCAGATTTCCATTCCTTTCTTCAAGGAAAC
This sequence comes from Apis dorsata, assembly GCF_000469605.1. Taxonomy (NCBI): domain Eukaryota; kingdom Metazoa; phylum Arthropoda; class Insecta; order Hymenoptera; family Apidae; genus Apis; species Apis dorsata. The sequence goes on from NW_006263452.1 coordinate 1,086,948, forward strand.
GAATTGTTTTAAACGGATAATAATAATAATACGAGAAAATATATAGAAAATTGTATAAAATTATACATTTCCAAATTTGTTTTACAATATCCGTTTTACTTACTTACATTTCGATAATTGATATTTTTAACGTTGATCCATTGAATTATCGGTTCGATTATTATAAAATTATTCGGAATTGAAAAAATGGAACGACAACGAGTTCATTCATCGTCATCGGGCAAAATGACTTTTCATTGAAAGGGGCCGATCGATGACAGGACATTCCATCGGAGTGGTGGAGGCACCATGGTGATCCCCCGACCCGGTTTCGGCTCGGCGGCTTACAAAATATTGGTCAGTTTCATCAGCTGGTCGGCCGGACGGGATTGATTTTCAAACAAACGTTGACTGGATCAGTACCAAAATGAATGACGCGCAACAGGTACCCCGTGGATACTTGCACGCCCCAGCTGGCATCACGTGTTATTTGCATTTATGTATTCGCCCCGTGCGTTCGCTTTCACAACCGCGATTTTCTGGAGAGTCGTCTGTTCTCCAAAACCTTTTCCACCCTCGGGAAACCGGATTAATTAATCGCTGCGTTACAAGTCGGCGCATAACTCGTCTTCGCTTTTTAGCCTATACTCGTCCTAATATTCGTAATAAACGTCCCTCCCTTCGGAGGAGTATATTTTCGTTCAAGGGCAATTCTTGGAATCTGTCCAATTTTCATTTCGGCGCTGCCTCTACCTTCCGTCTTTACGCTTTACTGATGTCGTTGCCACTCCTCCTTTTTTTTTTTTAATACCCTTGTTGCAACGTAAAAGTAATTTTTTTTTTTTTTAATACTTTTACTTTAAATTTTTCCCCGTTGTTGTAACTGAAACTCTCTTTTTCTCTCTCCCGTTTTTTTTCCTCTCGGTAATTTTACTTCGCTTCTCCAATGTTGAAATTTGCTTTTTGTATTATCGCAATGTTTTTGAAATGAAAAATGTATGATATAATGGGAGATATTGTCGCGGAGAAAGCTCGTGGAATAAAGGATTATTATTTACCTCTCTGATCCGTGGTGCAATATAGATATTAGAATCAGTGATAATACGAATTGAAAATAACTTTGCGCTCAATTCATTTCGATGATCAAATCTCGATTATCGAAAAATCCTTTTTCGAGAAACACCAGTTCTCCCGAGTTACGATAATTTCATCGTAAACGGAGTTTTTTCCCGTACGAATCTCGAAATAAGCGGGGAAGAAAAAAGAGAGAAAGAGACAGGGTTGAAAATGTTTTTCAACGGGTGAGAAAGAGAGGTTTTTCGCCTTGGCTCTTATAGGACGCCTATGAGTGACATTACTCGCACGAATCCTCTCCAAAGTGTCACCTGAAAATAACTCACCATTGCTATTCTAGTAGCACGCATACAAGTGCAGGGTGCAGCGCCACCAAAGTCCTCGCACGCATTTAAATCAAGGCAGACTCCTCGAGGGCACTCCAGCGCCATCGAAGTTGCCTCAAAGTGAACGGACGGACTTTCCATTCCGTCGCCGGCCGCCGGAAAACAATTAAAATGCGCGAACAGGGATGTTTCGTCGCCCCGTCTAGATCATCCCTCTTCCTCTTCTCCATTTAGATATGATATCCCTCCGTCTTTTTCCCCCGCCTCCTTCCAATTTATCGAGAGAGAGAG
>NW_006263452.1:1088698-1093371 GCF_000469605.1 Apis dorsata
TCATAACATTGGATGAAAACAGAAACAGTTATCGAGGGGAGGAAAAAAAATACAAGGGATGATTCTCGCTGCCATCTAAATTGCTCGTAAACTGTTTGTTATGTGAAACAATATTTCAAACTCAGCATCGTGTGCCGGCAAGTTTTTCTTTTTTTTTTTTTTTTTTTTTGTCGATTTATATTATCGAGATGTTTCAAGCTTTTTAATCGTAATGCGCAAAAAATTTGAACACGGTTGAAAAGGTTTTTCTCTCTTTCTCTTTCTCTTTCGTTCTCGGAATTTTCGACAACGAGCACAGTCAAATTTTACGAAATTATAATTATTATTATAAAAACTCGAAGTAATCCGACGATAATAAAACTAGAAGATAAATTATCATCGTATCATTCCTTTTCAAATTATTCGGTACAATAATTTTTTGCACGATAAACAATTTACAAGCATTTTAGGGAGCAACATTGGAAGAAGCTCCCATTTTATAATTTCCAGTATCTCGTAACTGTGGAATATAAATAACGTTATTTTTATTAACAAGAGAAGAATATTCTTCTCTCACGAAAATTCGAGCGCAAACACAACGTAACTTTCTTTTCCTCTTCTTCTTCTTCTTCTTCTTCTTCTTCTTTTTCTTTTTCTTCCTTTTTTTTTTCTCCTTTCTTTTTTTCACCCGAGTTAAAACTTCTAGTAAAACATTTACGCCCGGGCATGTTACGCGTTAACATAGTGGAACATACAAAAAACCGCGAATAGTCGGGAAAATAACATGGCGCGATTCCCTCTCTCCCCTATTTCTCCCTCCTTGCTGTTGGGACGAGCAAGCTTATTTATCGCGTCTCTACTCTTAGCGACCCTATTAAAATTCCCTCAGAAATCACCTCCCCTTCTCCCTCCCCTCCCCCCAGCTTTTCATCAAAGCTCCGTAAGAAAGAAAGAAAAAAAAAAAAAAAAAAAAGAAAGAGAAAGAAAGAGAAAAAGAACGCCATCGCTCACGATATCGCCACGATACCGATGGACCCCATCGGTCGATCCGATAAAAAGGACGAGAGTGAATCAAAGTGCAAGGTCGCCCCGCGTATTTACGCGTGTACACGCGCGGGTGTAGAAGGAAAGAGGGAACGGGACGTGTTACGAGTCGAATGGTCGTTGCCGTTGACTCACGCTGCGAATCTAAAAATATCCATCGTACGCGATGCCAAAGCCTCGCGAAACGAGGAGGAGTAAAAGCAGCGAGAAAGAATTGAGAAAAGCGGAGGGAGAGGAAGAAGAGGAGATTGGAGAAACGAGGAGAGAGAGAGAGAGAGAGAGAGCAATCGAGAAGGGAATGATGGAGAGAAGGAAGAATAATCGTAATCCGTTGGTAATCTCGTTAACGATCGACGATGCAACGTCGATTGCATCAACGATCGTCTTTGAAATTGTCTCCGACGCGGAGAACGACACCGCGGAGACAATTAAGACTCCTCTCCTCTCTTCGCAAAATTCTTTCTTTCCCTTCGACGTAGAGATAAATCTCCGAAATCTTTATCGTTTTCGACGGAATTCTTTCCAAACGAATTCTCACTTTCGTTCGTTCCTTCAATTCCCTTCGACCATCGTCCGTTTGATTCCCTTCCTCATTATCCGTCGTAAATCCATGAAATTTTCACGCGGCCGTTAATCGTTCTCTCGCCGTTAATGGAAGATTTTGCAAACAGGTCTTAAAAAACAGAGAGAGTTTACTCGAAGGTAAAGCGAAGCTGACGTGTAGTGAAAGGAAAAAAAAAAAAGAAGAAGGAAGAGGAAAGAGAAAGAGAGAGAGAGAGAGAGAGAGAGAGAAAGAGAAAGAAAATGGACAAAAAAGAAAGGAAGTGCGTGGAAATGAGATTAATAATGCAGATGAAACGTCGAACAATTGTATCCTTTGTGCGAGGCCGCTTTCGCGCTCGATTTACCGCTCGATGAAATTACCAGGCCGGTTCTTGCCACGGAGAAAACCCTTCGGTGTTTACGGGGTGTAGTATCGCCCGCCATGAAAATACCCTTTCTCCGTTCTCCTTCCCTCCTCTCCCCCTTCAATCGTCCTCGCTCCCAGAATTTTCCCCTCCCTCCCTCCCTATTCGTTCCCTCGCGGAATTGAACCAAACGCACGAACGAAGGGCCATCGGCGTTCCACGCTCTCAACATACGATTAATTACTTTTTCATACGTTTTCCTCGATGAACAACCGACGTTACGATCGATTAACATCCCGTTGCATTATCTTAGAAAAAAAGAATTTCTCGATGGACGAACGAATGGATGGATGGATGGATGGATGGGGGACGGTTTTCCAAGATAGATCGCGCGCAAAAACGCGAGATTCGAGCCCCCCTTCCCCTTCCTCGTTGTTATTCCGATTACGTAGCTCGTTACCGTTTACCTTACTCCTTCTCTCTATCCTTCAAGTGGATGAAAAAAACAAGAGGAAAATGAAAAGTCTTCTTCGTGGAACTTTTCGAATGCGAGGAATTATCGCGGACGACTCGAGGGGGGATCGGTTATCGGTAATTGCGATCGTCACCTCGACAGACGTCAAGAAACGTTTCCTCTCCTCTTTTCCGCAACGCCAATTTCTTCGTTGGCCGGATTCTTGGTGGAACCGGTGCCTCGATCCGATGTGACTCGTTCGAGCAGCTGGATTTTCACGTTCCCCCTCGGATACCGGAGAGAGTTGCTCCTCGCCCTCCCCCCCCGTTACGATCTCAACGATCTCGTAATCTCTCGAAATATCGATGAAATTATGAAACGATCTCCTCTACGTTGCGAGATTTTCCTTTTCGAGTTTAATTCGAGAAACAGAGAGAGAGAGAGGAAGAGAGGAGTATGCAAGTAATATTTTATTAGTCGAATGGATTAATAAGGGAGCGTGTCGCCCCAGGAATACGTCGGTGATACGAAGGAAAAACTGATAGATGCTAATCGCGGGAACGCGTACCAGCCGGGCAAGGAAAGTTTGCTTAAGTCGATATAACTTCTAGCTTCACTCGCGGTACTTTCATGAAACTATTTAGCCACTTCCATCGACGGCCAAGAAAGTGATTGGATAACTTCGTCGCTAAACGAGGAACACAATTAAAGTTACAATTAAGATACTAATCGAACCGGTCGCCGAACCAACCGCCGGTGAACTCGACGCGATTTCGAGCTACGACCGATCCGTCTCGGCTCTTCTTTCCCGAAAGAAAAATTCGAACGATTCACGATCATCGAACGTGGACAAAAAATTAACCGGAGTGGTTAAAAAAAAAAAAAGGAAAAAAATTCCTCTCTTCGTCGGACGGAACCGACGAAAAAACCATCCTCTTTCTTTAGAAATTGCAATTTCACAGTAATCTAGTCTTTTTTTCCTCCAAAAAAATGATCATCGTGCATCTTTCAACGAGCGTGCACGCTCGTGGATTTTTTATTTTTTCTCTTCTTGGAAGAAAGAAAGAAAGAAAGAAAGAAAGATATAACGAGGAAAGTGGCGGAAGATTCGTATCTCTCGAGCTCGCCAAGTATTTAGCCAGCGACCCAGTCCAGCCAAGACGGAATATTCTACTTTGCGCTGGTCAGCGTTTCCATCGATTCTACTTGGAATCGTTGCAATTAACCGGGACACGTACACGCGGAAACTTGGCCAACTAAAACTCGTATCATATAATTTTCGTATCACCGCGTTTTGTGATACAACCGCGATTTCTCTCCACGTAACCGGCCACCGATAGATCCTGAAAAATCTCTGCGAACGCGTGACATAACGTTCAGTTTTTTTTTTCCTCTCTTTCTTTCTTTCTCTCTATTGGCGTCGTAACGGGTTTCCTCTCGAGCCTCGAGGTGATCGCGATATCTTTCATAATTTTTACCGTTTATCGACGTCGAGGGTTTATCGGGTTGAAAATTTCTGTGACATAAAAAAAACACGGATATATTTACAAGCGTGAAATGATTTAAATCCCATACCCCTGTTTCTAAAACATTTTTCCGTGGTTGATTTTTAATTAGCGACCGGGATAAAGTAAGCGCAGGTTGCGCTTGTTTGTTCGTAAATATACGAGGTAGAATACATAAGAAAAGAGAACGCACAGAGGCAATGCAAACAGCGAGGATATTCAAGAAGAAGTTATACAAGAAGAGGGAATTTAAAAAAAGGGTCTGCTCAAGACAACAATACGCAAGAAAAGAGGTAATTATTTACCAAGTATGCGTAAATAAAAGTCTCGAGATAAAACGAAGAAGAAGAAGAAGAAGAAGAAGAAGAAGAAGAAGAAGAAAGAAAGAAAAAGAAAAAAAAATAATCAAGAAAAATAATAATCGTCGAACAATTATAAAACGAAGAAGACACGAATCTACGCGATCTCTTTAAACGACTCAAGAAACCGCGTCCTAAAGGGTTTTCCGATAAAAGCAAAAGGGACGACTGCACAGGAGATCGAAAAGGAACGAGCCGAAAATTCGCGGCCGGCCGCGCTCTCAGATATTAAGAGGCAACGGGCAAGAGATATCTTCTGGGCGACGGTGAAACGCAATCAGAATAGTAATTAAGGATTCGGTTAACGTTCGAAGCGCGAGCGTAGAACGCAACCCAATTTAAACACACAAAAGTGCAGGCCGGGTTAGCGCCAGAGGGGGAGCGAGCGAGCGAGAAAGCGAGCGAGCGCCGCGGCCGCCTCTCG
>NW_006263452.1:1093598-1094504 GCF_000469605.1 Apis dorsata
GGACGAAAACACGAGAAAGGGGGAAGGGAAAGGAAGGCGACGCGCGATGGAACTGACTCCGTTCCTTCTCGCGAGCGTGTGTGTGTGTGTGTGTGTGTATGCGCGCTGCTCCGCACATGCACCCGCCGCCGCGAGGAGATCCGCCGCGTGTTCCCGCGCGAATCCGACTTTGGATACAAAAGCACGTGCCGGTAGGAAAACAGCGAGAGCCGAATCCTGTTCGCGTTGAATATTAATTTATTTTTAGCCTTCTTTTTATCCTTTCTCTTCCTCCCTCCCTCTCATCTCATCTCTCTCTCTCTCTTTCTTTTTTTCGTTCTCATTATACAGCGGCCTCACGAATCGCGGTTTTTACGATCGCCTCTTTAAATAGGCGAGGCGCGTTCGAGAATCATTGATTATCCCAGAATCGGTATACCAGAACTCGGAATGACGTCAGTCATTTCGGTGAGTGTCAAAAAAATTCTACGTAACTGCGACGTTCGCCAAAGAGGTTCACCGAGGTGAGCACGCGCCTGCGTGCGACATTGGCGCGCGCGATTGTGTGCGGGCGCGCGTGCACGCACACGTCACCGGATTTTTCTGCGAGACACGCGCATCGATGCTCGCCGATCGGCCACCGATATTCCAACCAACGCACACTCTCAAACCCGACCCTTTTCTCCTATTCTCTCGCCCTCCATCCCTTTCCTCTCTCTCTTTCTCTCTCCCGCCTTTATATACCTACATTCCTACGGTCGCGCGTATCGCGCGTGCATAGAGGCATCGTACGTACGTACGTACGTATAAAAAGAGGGAGAGAGGGAAAAAGAGAGAGAGAGAGAGAGAGAGAAGACTCACGCTCGAAAGCACGATCGGGGAACGCGTGTGCGCGCGTGTCGTAGACGATGCGCCGCGAACCCGGGT
>NW_006263452.1:1094787-1097225 GCF_000469605.1 Apis dorsata
GATAGAGAAGGAGGAGGAGGAGGAGGAATAAGGGAACGGACGCGACGAAGCGGAGGAAAGGATAACCACGATTTCGATGTTAGTCGATAAAATTATCCGCGTTTCTTTCGTCCCCCTCTTCCCCCCCGATCTATTTATCTCGATCTCGGAACGAGTCGCTTCGTCGCGTCATGCTATCCCCGTGCAAAAATAGAAAAAGAGAGGGAAAAAAAAGGAAAAATCCCCGTAAATTTGTTCCTCGATCTTGGACGATTTTTCCGGATCCGCGCTCCCATCGATCTTCGCTCCGTCAAATTGTCGACGGTTTGGAGGGTTGGGCGCGGAAATTCGCACACGTCCGCCCGCGATGTCGAGCGTTTTAATTAAAATAATTAAATCGCGAGGCTTGGGGGTCGAGCAACGAGTACAGCTCGATGCCGGTCGAGTGTCGCGGAAGGAAAAGTAATTAAAAGGAACGCGTGACGTGGCGCGACGGCTTTTCCACGGGGTTTACACGCTTTTTCCGATTTCAGGCCCGATGATGTATCGCCGCGCGACCGGTTCTCCCTCATCGCCGGCCGCGCGTCCCGCCGATTCGTAAAAACCTGATTGATAACGCTGTCGCGACTACACGCGCTTCTTCGGGGAATATTAGGATAATCCAGACTAGTGAACTGAACAGCGTTTGCCTTAATGATCATCGAAATCTTCTCTCTCTCTTCGAATCGTTTCGAATCGTCTAATGACGTTCCGTACGACGAGATTATCGTATATTCGTAATTAATATCAATTATTTACGAACGATTGTTTACGAAAACAATGCTATATTATCACCGAGACAAGAAAAAAAACGCGTTCGAAACCGTGCAATCTTAAACGGAACAATAGGAAGAATTCTTTCACGAAAGCAAAAAGGATCTTCTGTAAACACCCCATAAAAGGGTTGATCCTCGAACGTCTTCCTCTTTTCCTCGTCTTCCGCAACTTTCTTCCCTCCTTCCATCGTATATCCACCACCTCTTAAAGTCGACCTCTCTTTCGAACGATCCGATATCCGAAACTATTCGACCTCCTCCTCCTCGTTTTTGTCGCGACACTCGCGAGGCGAGCCACATAATGCTCGATAATGAATCGAGGCGGAATCGTCGATGGCTAATTCCATCGAACGGTCCTCGTTTCCGCGAAATTTACGATATTACTCGAAATTGGGAGCAACGGGGCGCGTCTTAGGGTCCCCCTTATCGCGGCGGCGCCTTTTGCTGACGAGCAATCCGCGGCCACGGTTAACGATTTTCGGCCGCGCCAGAGATCGGAAGATTGCGCGGGAACCTTTCTTAATTTATGGTCGGAACGGGCAACATTTCTCAGGCACCCTCGCCGGGGGACCGAGCCATAACTCCGAGATCGAAGCCAGATTCTACGTAGAATTCAAGGGAATTCTGCCAATGCGAGCAACGCGGATTGATGGGACGTTGCCCGATGAATCCTCCCCCCATCTCTTTTGCATGGAAACGAAATTTTCCCCTCCTCCTCCTACCGATTCAATCATTTTTCTCCCTTCTGCTTTTATTTTCCTCTCCGTCTCTTCAGGGTGTCCTTTCCTCGTTGCTTTACACGTTCCAGTTTCCTAGTTTCAAGGTTCGAGTCGCGATAAAGCTCGCGTTGAATCTCCCCCCCCCCCCCTCTCTTTCCCCCGACGCAGCTGATTCTCTTTGGGTTTCCGCAACCCACGGAAACTTCTTTCTTGGGTTTTGTTCTACCTTAAAGTTCCCGCGTTGAAGAACTTGTTGGTCTCGCTATCCTCGCGGATGTCTCTCTTCCCTCTGCAGCGTTCACTTTTGCAATTTCGTTTCGACACGTGCTTCCGGCTTCTCTATGCTTTTTCAAGAAAAACTTTCTTCTTCCATCATTTCAGTCTCTCCGCAATTTTCCTTTGTACAAATTAATTATTTCAACCTTATCCCCGGCTTTCAGTTACTCGGTTACTTCTTAAACGTTCTTTTCTTTCCTTTTCTTCTCTTTTTTTGAATTTTTCTTTCTTATAAAATATCCTCCCTTTCCTGAATCTCACCTTCTGTTTGCTTTTCCCTTTCTTCGAATTTACTTTTCCTCCTCTCTTCTTTCGCTTTCTTTTTTCTCTTTTTCTCTTTTCTTTTTTTTTTTTTTTTTTTTTTTTTTTAATGTTCCCGCTTTAAGTCTCTTTCTCCTTGAATTTCTCGCTCTATAAGTCTCCACCGCTTTAAATCGTTTCTCGCTCCCTCCCTCTCCCACTCGAGCAGGTGCTCCTTTTCCGCACAACGCTTCTTACACGGGTCACTCGGAAAGTTTTCAGATAAGGGTGCAGGATCCAGGATCAAAGTTCCTCGTAATTTTTCGAAAACTTCCTGGACGCGTTCAACCGACCTTCTCTCTCTCTCTCTCTCTCTCTCTCCCCCTCCCCCTTCTTCTTTCCCTCCCGA
>NW_006263452.1:1097325-1104277 GCF_000469605.1 Apis dorsata
GAATCTTAAATGCAAAACGACCCTTCCCTTCGATCGAGTAAATGAGTCACGTGCACGCACCATAGTGATTTATCGTCTCGTCGATGGGGTATCGAAAAGATTTTACTTTTGTTTTTCTTTTTTTTTTTTTTTAACTCTCTCACCTTGCCGTCGCGTTTATCTCCCCGTGAAACGACGAGATTAGACGAAGAAAGATAAAATCTGGATTCGATTCGGGGAGAGGGGTGGTTGATCAAAGGAGGAGGGTTGATTAAACTCCAAAATTTTTCAGCGATTTTTTTTTTTTTTTTTCCTTCTTTTTTTCTCCCCTTTTTTTTAATCCGTCCAGTCCATTAGGTGCGGCGTTAAAATTGCATCCGCGACGTGAAATCCCTACGTGACAAGAGTACAGCGACGATTGTGGCCGAGACAGGGAGGGAGGGGCGGAAGTGTTGGACGGAACGTTCTTTGAAAAATCCTCGGAAAGGGTAAATTTGCCCCGGTGTAATATTTTACGAGGACAGGATGGTTCAGATTCGAAGATAACCGAGTGCCGTGGAGTGAACTGCTCGTTTTGCAATCTTTCCTCCGCCTCCTTCTTCGCGCTTTCCTTCCTTCCTTCCTTCCTTTCTCTTTCGCCCGCCGACCGAACTTTTCGAATCTAAAACGCCACGCTTCCACGGCTCGAACCCATTTATGCCACGTAGCTGCGCGAATTCGTCGAATTCGTGGACGGCTTGAGCCGGCTCAATTCGCGAATTAATTTTCACCAGAGAGAATTTTTTTGGCGGGAGTATCTTGGGAGCAAGAGAGGAGGTGAGAATGGGGAAGGGAGGGAGGTAGGCGGATGCACGAAAAATCTTCAAAAAAACTTGGTGTTTTGGATGGATCCGGCCGGGATTTCGCGAAAGGTGGCTACCTTCTAACGATGCGTTTTTCTTTAACGGCACGCGTGTGAAACGGAAGCTAACAAGCTTTCGCGGTGAATAGAATCATACGTAGATGAAACCCTTTCCAGCCTTTCTATAAAAAGCCGGAGAAATCCTCTTTGGAAGAAGGGGGAGAGGAGAAAAAAAGGAATCTGGGAAGTGCAAGCAGATCGCGAAAAAAAAATCTTTTATTTTTTCCAAAAAAATAAAAAAAACCTCCTTCTTCCGCGAAATGAAAGTTACCCTTCCTCGAAAAAGAATCTCGAAAAGAAAAAAGAAGAAGAAAAGAAAAAACAAAGAAATCGAGAAATTTTCTTTCTTCGAAAGATCTACCAGATCCTGCTTCTAAACTTGCTGCAACTCCACGCCGTAGATTCGCCGCGTTAATCAGCTAAAAATTACCTTTTCAAACGCGAAACAAGTTCGAACGTACGGAAAGATTATCTGTACGCAAAGATCTAGCGTGGATAGCAAGCAGCTTCTTCTTCTTCTCTCTCTTTCTCTCTCAACAGAGAGAGAGAGAGAGATTCGCCGACCGAGAGGAGTAGAAAGGATATTCAAGCAACAAGTACTACACTCGAAGCGGAAAAAGAAAAGAGAAGCTCTTTGCCCGAGCCGCGATTTCTCGACGATTAAAGGGTTAACGCGATGGCGGACGCGTACGAAACGGCGCGCAATTTCGCGCCGTCGCGTCGAGTCGCGAGCCACCAAGTCGAATAGCTACGAATCGCAACAACCGCGGGTGGTAGGACGTCGCTATAAATTATTCGATGCACCTCGAATAGACCTCTCCGCCGGCGAAAGTTTCGAATCGTGTCGCTCACGTTTCCCTTGGTCGGTCACTCGACCAATCCATCTTGCCCATTCTTGCTACCACGTTTCCGGTGTCAGGATCAATGGATCGGTTGTCATCCATGGAGAAAAGTAAACGATCGAACGACCGATAAGATGTATAAAATATACGTAGCCATTCCGGTGAAAGCGTGATCATTCGTGGATCATTGCTAAGCTGCGAATAATTTACGCACTTTCTGTACGAACTGCTCAACGCAGAACGTAAATGAAGAGGAGGGAAGGATGAAATCTCTGTAAAAAAAGAAAGAAAGAAATTAATAATTCTAGAGGATAATATAGAGATTAAAAAAAATTTCTTTATTTGTATAATCCACTCGATCCCCGCGAAACGGTTCAGAGAGAAAAAAAAAAATCGGTATTTCATAAACAAAAATATAAATTTCCACGGATAATAATCTAATCTAAGATTCTTAGATTATCAGATACGTAGTTACCACTCTCTACCGCGTTCTTACTTTTTTGTCCTCCTCTCCGTTTTTTCCCGCTTCGATCTATCTCCTCCTGTCGATCGTAGGAAATGCACGCTCGCCGTTTGGCGTGTCCCGGCGCAAAGTAGAGATAATCGTTCTCGATGACACGCATCGCCGGCCACCGATGATCGGGAACCGCTTTCGCGTTTCCTGTGCGTCTCTATTCACTCGCTCGATTATAACCATTTCGCCTGGTCGAGGTGTGTTTACGAGGCATTGTTGCCCTCAGGACAACGGAACCCGTGGAGAAAGAAAGGGGGACGGAGGGAGGAATCATTTTCTTTTTTTTAACTCCTCTCGACATTGCTCGAAAATTAGAAGAAGGAGAACCATTGAAGAAATTGGGGAGGAAAAGGAAACATCCGGATTTAATTATTGGATAATAATCTGATAACATGTAAGATTGAGATATATAAGACTGATACGTTTATCAATCGCGAGGATTGGATGATGGGATGGCGGCGGTTCGAGGCGCGTCACCACGCGCGGTCACGTGCGCTCCCTCGAAAATAGACCGTGTTTCGTGATAAAAACAGTTGACGGTGTTCCCTTTCCGATTCGGCGAGCCCGAACTCGATCTCGTTTCATCTCCGGCAAGTCAAATAATCGAACGGAACGAAGTTCGCGTCAACAATTAACACGGTCGCACGCAGAAATACCAGAAAACCCCGGCCCGTGACGAGTTAAATTTAACGATCCCCCTTCTCTACCACTCCCCCCGGCCCCGGCCCCTGTCTGCTAGGTGGTATCTGGTCGAAAATAAAACGCGACGCCGCGGAAATTCGGCCTAATTGTGAAAACATGGCGCAATTAGCCGGAAAAGGGTGCGCCTGTGAACTTTCAGTAATAATATCTCTCTCTCTCTCTCTCTTCCTTTTTTTCTTTTTTTCCTTTTTTCCCCTTTTCCTTCCTCCCCTCCACTCGTCTCTCATTTTCGTCTCGTCTTCGCGCCAGCTCTTCTTCGTTGGAAGTTCGCGAGGCACCGAAACGAATTTAAAGGAGGCCTGTTACGAATCGTTTGGCGCGCGCGCGCGCTTATATACGCGCTTACTCGAGGCAAGAGAGAGAGAGAAAGAGGAGGAAGGAAGGAGAGGAGGAAAAGTAGGGGAGAAAAGCGGGTGGGCGAAGACGAGGACCGAAGAAAGGAGAAAGGAGAAGAACGAAAGGAGAGGAGAGGTGTCATCAACCTCGGTGGACGGTGACTAACTGTGCTAAAGTTTTAACCCTCCTCTCCACGGGAACCTTCCCTTCCCTTCCCTTCCCTTCCCTTCCCCACGAAATGTCGCGTATGCAAATCGAGAAGCGAACGCGTGGTCAGCCTTCGTCGAATCCACGGGAATCGAGCGTTTTTCCCCCCTCGCATCGAAAACTGGAACGCGGGAATAACTCCCTCGAAAATTCGTTCCCCCGCGTTACGCTCGTCGACGAGAACTCGAATCTTCGGAGAAAATCTCTCGGCGGTTCCTCTTCGGTTTGAAAGGATTTTCGAAGTATTTTCGCATTTTTCGAACGATAAGTAAGGGAATTTTGTAGGGGGCGAGATAGTTTCGGAGAATGGGGGAGCGAAGGACGATCGGAGGCGGGTTGATTGCAACGCGGAAGCGCGATGCTCGAGGTGTTAATTTCGTAGCGCGGCCGCGTTGTTGATTTCACGAGGGGTGACGCAGACGCGACGCTTGGTGCGTGCCGCGACGGTACGCGACACGGAAATCAAGTTGTCGGGCGATTAACAGATAGCCGCGGCGGACGGCAAATTCGATTCCAACCGTGCCGATCTCCCTCCACGAGTTCGCGGCAAAACTCGAAGTTTTCCACTCGCATTCTCGGAATCGTCATTAGATTCGAGTTGATCTTACCATTATTCTGATCATGACGCTGATAATTTCGTGGCCGGTGCGATTTTTAATCGAAATTTTCCAAGTCCAGTTTGAACATTTCGAAAAAAAGAGAGGAATCTCTTAAAGCTTGAATTCGTTTTTAGGAGATTATGAAGGATATGTTTAGAATTTTTTTCTTGCACCAGATGGTGGTACTTTCTCATTTTCAGATGGATCTTTCTGCATCTTGAAAATTGAAAATTTACAAGCTGTGTTCGAAATGCGGATAGAAGAGATAGCGGAGATTAAAAGTGAAATTTTGTTTAAACTGTTTAAAAACAAGTCATTTTTCCAATTTGATTCCGCGCGAAAACATTTTCCACGAATACGGTGTACGCGAATCATACTTACAAAACCATTATTCCGAATTGCGAGAAGGAATTCATTAAATCGCGAAAGAATTAGAGGATACAACGAAGAACCAACAATTTTAATCCCATTCCGAGGCATTGTTCGAAGTGACCCGCATTTCCAGCCATCCTTAATTGCTCGCGTTCGCGGAGAATCTCTCGCAGGAGCGAGAGATGGGCTCGGCTGGTCCGCCGGCGCGACGCGGATCGATATAAAAATGCGCGACTTTTCGGCAAGTCGACGCAACTAGTTTAAAGTTAGGAGGGGAACCACGGTGAGCGCCGCGTATGTAAATTAGACGCGACGGCAGCCGAAACTTTTCAGAATTTCCAAACTTGTCTGCCCGGCTCTACGTTGGCTGGTTGCGCCACCGTAACTTGACGCACAATGAAAAGTCGCTTTTGACCGCTTTTTATTTTTTTTTATTTCTTTTTTCCATCGACGGGGATGTCCGACGATGTCGAAGAGGAAACTGGTGGTCGCGTGTCGTTCGAGTTTTGGTTAACGACGACACCGTTGAAGACACCGTTGAAGTCGACTTCTAATCGATCGTCCAACTTTTTCAAAGAAAACTTTCTTTCCTTCTTTCTTTATCTTTCGTTTCTACATCGACCCTCTTTCGACAAAACGCAACGATTCTTCTCGTACAATGTGTTTCGTCCGAAGAGAACAATGTCCAAAGCTCTTTCGAGTTATTTTCGATGACAAAGACGGTCAGAGAAATTCTCGAAAAGGATATTCCCTCTCTCTGAGAGCATCTTTCAAGATGCGCCCTCGTGACGCATAAGACGACGACGAGCTCTCCTGAAAAAAAAGAAAACCGAGCAGTTAGAACGCGACAAAAGGTACGAGGGAGGGGAAAAGAAAAAAAGAAAAAAAAAAAGAAAGGAAAAACAGAAAGAAAAAAACAAACGAGTTCCGGTAAAGAAAGGGGTATATATACACCAAGGGAGAACGCAACAACCGTTCCACGATGAACTGTTGCCGGCAATTTCGCGTAGCCGAGTGGCTCGAGACGTTGAATAACCGAACGACGATACAGGCAACGTTGATAAAGAGACAATATAACGCAAAGCGAAAGTTCCGTCCACGCTTTGGTGGCCGCTTGTTCCCCTCTCTCTCTCTCTCTCTCTCTCTTCCCCTCCCCCTCCATCCGCGGTACGCGAACATAAAGGAATCTTTTCTTTTAAGAAAATCCTATAGGGGTCGCGGGGCGATGCTACGAACGAGCCTTTTGAAAAAACGGGGAACGCTTGGCTTTTGCCCTCTTCTGGGATACCGAGGCCAAACGGAGGAGGAGGGGAGGGGGAGTACCGAGTCGCGATAGTCCGGTGTACGAGATTTTCCACGAGCGACGCACAAAGTGCATTCGACTTTCCCTCCCTTCGTGACGGGTACAAAAGCTCCGTTTCCGACCGCTTTTGTAAGAAAGTAAACATCGATAGGTTCGAAAGAGCGAGGGGGAGAGGGGGGCACGTGGCAGCGGTTTTCACGATGGATGGAAGATGGAGGAAAGAGGGATCGAGGAAGGGAGGGGGATAAAGGCGATTTTTATCTTCGCAACTCTTCGCGGCAACCCGTTTCCCATCCCGTTTTCCACGAGTTCGCCGTTTCCCGAGGTGGGCTCGGGGGGTGTGATGAATAAAAGCGGGACGATCAACGAGAGCCTCGAGACCGAAAGGTATTACCCCTTTCTCCGTAAACAATGCCGCTCGTTTTTCCATTTAACGCGGCGGCAGAAGTTATTCATAAGCCCTTCAAAAGAATCGTCGACGAGCGGAAGGGTTGAAAAGGGTTAAGAGGGTCAGAGAAGGAGATCGGACAGCGGGAGGCAGGAGGGAGGGTGGGGCGAAAGGAGACACAACGGGTGGAAGGAATCGAGGGAGAGGAGGAGTACTACTACTCGAGCGAAGTTGGTCAGCAGGATGAACGAAGGAACAGACGACGGTGACGACGACGACGACGACGACGATTGGTACCAGACCACGACCACGACCACGAGGACCATTACGAGGGGGATAAGAGGGAGAGGAGGGAAAGGGCGGGAGAACACAGTCGAAGAACACCATCCCTCGTTTACTCTCCTCTTCCTTTCCTCTCCCTATTTTCACCCTTCTCGATCTCTGTTTCGCGGAGGACCGGCGTGCATCTGGCCGTCCCGTTCTCTCCCCCTTCGCCTTGGCGCGGAACAATGCGCGGAAAAGTGTGCGATAGGAGAAAAAAATGGACCGCTGCCATTATGGAGTTCAGGGCCACTCGAGTTGTTTTGCTTCCACCTCCGCAAAGGAGTCTCGTACAGAGAGGCAACTGTGCTGAATGAATCAGAGAGGCGGGGGANACTACTACTCGAGCGAAGTTGGTCAGCAGGATGAACGAAGGAACAGACGACGTTGACGACGACGACGACGACGACGATTGGTACCAGACCACGACCACGACCACGAGGACCATTACGAGGGGGATAAGAGGGAGAGGAGGGAAAGGGCGGGAG
>NW_006263452.1:1104582-1106442 GCF_000469605.1 Apis dorsata
GAGGAGGAAGGAGGACGAGGACGGAGGGTGCTTTCACCACCACCGGTGGCCTAGACTTCTTCCCTCTCTTGCGATCCCGTTGCGTTCCTTCGGTGTCTGCCACCGAGTTTCCTATGCATTCGCAAAGTGCCACAATCGTCCCTCCCACCCTCGCCTTTTCCCGCGATTCCTCTTCCTTTCTCTCGCATCTCCGTCACTCTGACGGGCCAGGTAACCGACCCGACCAACCCTCCTCCTCTTCCTCCTCCTTCTGGTTTCGTCCTTGTTCAAAGACCGGCTCCTTTCTCGCACCCCTTTCGACCACTTGTGCATCCATGCTTCACGGTTTGCCTTTCTTCGGGCGTGCCGCGCGCGCGGTCGGTAACTTGGACAACTCTTCCCTTCTTCTTCCTCTCTCTACGATCTCCGGGAACGAGATGATTTACGCGGGGTGATACTTCTTGATTAGAGGTCGCCGCTGCGTGTTACGCTTTCGCATCGCTTTGCTAGATTTCTTCCCTCTTCCCCTTTGCGCCTGGCATAATCCTCGTGACACTTGAAATTATCAAGAAACGAGTCAAGTTTCTCCTCTCCTCTCTCTCTCTCTCTTTTTCTCTCTCTTCCGTGATTGTCTTCTTTTTTTTATCGCGCTTCTTTTATACTCTCATTCTTTGTTTTTCTTCCTTGCTCGAAGAAAACAACATCCTCGTTCAAAGAGTTTAAAGTTTAAAGAAGAATGAACGAAGAAGAACGCGAGACGAGGTGTCGAGTTTTTTTCGATTGCTATTTTACTTTTGGTCCAAAAATAAAACCGATCTTATCTACCTACGTGTTCTTCTTGTTCATTGAGATCAGTGAACTAGCGCCGCTTATAGAGCGAAACGGGAACTTGGTATCGCACCCGTAGAGATGCAACCATGTGTACGAGCGTAGTGTACTGGCGCGCGGAGATCCGGAGATCTGTCTCGCGCAAGATTTACCTCTACCACTTGTTCGCGATTTATCTCTTATTTTTCGCTTTGCGAACAACTTCGTCTTCTTCCTCGCTCTCGGATAAGGTTAAAACTAAATGTTCAAAATCCGTTACCATCGCAGAATCCTCTTAAAAAAATAAAAGAGAGAGAGAGAGAAAAAAAAAGATACCGATGTATATGCATACGACGCATCCATCGCATTTCTCTCCACTAATTATCCGGAACCATCCATGAAGAAAAATATGAAAAAAAGATATATATATTTTCAGTTTGTGACGAGATAAAGGTTTCTCTCTTCACTCGAGGCTACTGCAGAAGGATGTACCACGACGACGAGGACGATTGGTGAAAGAAACGCGTCGGGGCTGTATCGAGTCGCAGCCGCGGCGCAGGAATTACCATAATCCTCGGCGTTGGCCTCTCGCTCGAGCGTTTCTATAAAAAAGTCCGTTCGTCCGTCCATCCGTCCGCCGGTCGTTATTGGGGAATGTAGGGTTCTGGTTAGGTTCAGGAGAGCCGGTTACATCGGACGGCGGACAAAAGGGCTTTGTCGAGTAGACAGTGACAGTGATCAGACCGTGATGAGTGACAATGACGTCGGTCGGCTGTGCGGCAGCCCATTATTCCACCTGGCAGAAAGCTTTCCAGTTTGGCACACATCGAGTATCCAAGCGATCACTTATTATAATCATGCCGACCGTGTGTTGTTGTTGTTGTTGTTGTTGTTGTTGTTGTTGTTGGCCATGGCTGACATCAGTGCTAAAAGGGATGGCGGGTAGTGGGAGCGAGACACACACGTGGGGAGGGGAAGGGATGGTGAAACACCCCGGGGTGGCGCGACCACCATTGGCTGCACGTCCGGCTATACATCTCTACCTCTCTCTCTCTCTCTATCTATCTCTCTTTC
>NW_006263452.1:1107678-1112338 GCF_000469605.1 Apis dorsata
TGGCTCCGTTCCTTTGCGCCACGTTTGTCTTCGTCGCGGCTTAATAAACCGTACTGCCTCGGGTCTCCTAAGTATAGCCGCCACCGTAATAGAAAGCGCGTTTCTGACGTTTGAACGGCCGGCTAAGTAGACGCGTTAACACGGTGTTAACCTTTCAACCGCTTAAGTCACTCCAACTCGCTCGCTTTCGCGTTATTAAGCGACGGGGACGCATGATCCGCATCCCTAATCTGTTCTCGCGCGCGTGAACTCGAAACCAACTGTCAACCTGCCACTTGTCTCATTCCAACCTATTATCGTTATCTTTAACAGAAGGCGTAACAAATCCAAAAAACACTTCGAAGAAGAAGAAACGTCGTGAAAACTTCGAACCAACGTTTACGAAATCTTGGATGAGAAGAAGTTTAGCTAAGAACTCAGTTTATCGTTCGTCGTACCCGTTCGATATCGCGAACGATGCACGTTTCAATGAAAAAGGAAAAAAAAAAAAAAAAAGGAGAGAAACCACGAATCTCTTACCCCTAGATTCAGGGGATAATCGTACCAATTTCGAAGCACGCCGTTCCCCCATCGATCCACTTCCGCCGATCCCAATTACGCGGAGGATCCCCTCGTCGTGCGGGGACGCGCGACGAAAATCCGCTCAAAGG
This sequence comes from Apis dorsata, assembly GCF_000469605.1. Lineage (NCBI taxonomy): Eukaryota > Metazoa > Arthropoda > Insecta > Hymenoptera > Apidae > Apis > Apis dorsata. Next base: position 1,108,329 of record NW_006263452.1, read on the forward strand.
AGTCCAACCCTGAAACCACGTCCTCTCTCCTCCCTCTTTTTTTTTTTTATTCCTTCTCCTCTTCCTCCATATAACGTATATAACGTGGAACCACACTTGTCCCCGCTCCCCTTCGTTGTAATTGAATCGTCAAAATTGCCACGCCGTGGCCCCAGGGGTCATCGACTTCTTCCCCCCTTTCCTGCGTGAATAGGAGGACACGGAGGACGCCGTCCCTCGAAGGAGGCCCACGGGAGGCCACGGATTTATTGCATAACAACCCCCTCCCCCTCCCCGAGTCGGCTCCTCGTAACCCTTGGAAGTTGCGTAGGTCCGACGGTAGAGGGTGCTGCATAGGCTCGATGATCTACTTGTTGAATGGCGAGGAGAGAGCGAGAGAGAGAGAAAGAGAGAGAGAGAGAGAGAGAGAAGGCAGGATATTTCTGAATGAACGAACGACTGAATGGGCCGCCGCACATGGCATAGGGTGCCTACTTGACACCGATCCGCAACCTCAACAATCGAGTTCGCCCCGTCTTCGGATACGGCAACCCAACCCGTTCACCTCGCCCCTTGGCAACCCTCGCGGAACTCGGAATACGAATTGGCCTTCCGTTCGACACTCTAATGCGTTTGTCCCCTAGGAGGATTGGCGAATATAAAGTTGTACGTTTGAAAAATTGCATCGTTAAATTACATGAATTTTTCTCTCTCGAATAATTTCTCCCTCGTTCGAGAAATTGTTGCTCCAACATTTGCATAGATAAATTCGATGAAAGAAAATTATTAGAATTTTAAGGGGGCGGAAGAAAGGAACGGAAGGAAAGTTCGGAGAGTGGAAAAAGAGAGTGGAAGGTCGGCGGGAAACTGTCTACACCTCAGTTAGAATGTCGTAAAACAGCGGGACAGGACGATTTTCCACGCGAGCGAGCCGGCGTGGAACGACGCGAAATCAATCCGAAATAAAATCTCGTGACGTGGAGATGTCTGGGAGAAGAAGGCCGGTGGAGGCGCGTATAAGTCGTGGCGCGTTTACGACCGCCCTATCCGCGGAGGAGGAAATCCACTTATCCTTTAACGTGTCCCGACAACTCGGCAACGATCGTCGTTAAAATTCGTTTAACCCTCGCGCGACGAATTAAGCATCGGCCTCGTTAACTCGCGAAATTAAACCGCGCACCTACGACGAAATTAAAAAACAAAACGTTGGAGAGGGTCGGAGGAAAAGTTTTTGGGTGGAAGGAGCGGGAATGGAGGAGAAGGACCAAGGAGAAAAAAATACAAACTGGAGAACGAGAGAAAGAGAGAGAGAGAAAAGTTGGAAACGAGCGAGATGGAACGATAGATTCGATAATCTTCCGGAAATCTCGCGCGTTCGTCGATGATTCTTCGTCCCTTCCCTATCCCCTATCCCAAAACCAAAAAAAAAAGTAAAAAAAAAAAAAAAAAGGAGAAGAAAAAAAAAAGGAAAGGGAATGTAGAAGAAATTCGAGCAGACGTGCTGTTCGAGGCCACTTAAGGGAGGGGGGGGAGGGGGAGGGAGTTAAATCGTTTTCTCGGGACGTATCCGCCAAGATATCGGGAGCGGGAGGGATGGGGGGCGGCGAAGAAAGGGGGTGGCGGCGCGGCGCGAAGCGGAAGGCAAGCGGCGGGTGAAAAGAACGGCATGCACCATCATCCGAAAACTCTTTTGAATATTTTTCGCAGAATAAAAAGAGATAAAACGCGGAGGGCGAAGCCGGAGGATGAGAAGGCGGAGGATGAGGGGAGGGGTGTTGGGGGTGCGAGGGGGTGGTGGTGAGGGTGTGGGATAAATGCGGGCGGCGAAGGGGGGTTAGCCGGGGCGGAGACGGTGCACTACGACCGGGACAGGGCATGGCATGGCTAGCTCAGGAAAGTACAGGATGTGAGAGGAGGGGGAGTTGATGCAGGAGGGTGCATGAGGAGGAGGGCGGTTGCCCCAGTAAAAATCGATCCTCCCCACTCTTTTCCTACTTTTTCCCCTAGAGAGGTTCGCAACCATGAAAGGATGGGGCTACGGGGGGGGTGGTCGGGGGTAGGACCACTGGGGTGGTCGCGGTGGGATGGGGAGGGCTTGCAGGGTTACCTACGTACCCTGCCTGTCTTTGTGTATCCGCGTTTCTGAATCTTCGTGAACGTCCACCATTGTATTGGTGCGCGTCTGTACGTCGTTTCGCCCCGCTTGTGTTCGTTACCGCGCACCATCCATGTGTGCGTGTGATTGAACGGATTTTTCGAGGGTGGTCGTACGCGAAAGTGTGGATGCATGCGTGTAGGTGGGGACGGCAACGTGCGAGCGGAAGGCACACGCGTGTATACGTGCCACGTACACGCGTGCGACTGCACCCTCGCTGCGCCTGTGTACACCTTGGACAGTTTTTTTCGTAGGTCCTCCCCAACGTTCCTCCCGCGCTCGCGCGACCACCCTTTCCATTCTCCCTTTCCCTCTCTCCCTCTCTCTCTTTCTCTCTCTCTATCTATCCATTTCCCTTCCTCGCTCCCTCTGTCTGACTGTATTGGTCCACGTGGTTAGGGTCGAACGTGTGCGCGTACAGTACACCTCATTGACGACGGTAAACGCCCCGAACTTTCGCAAGCGTCTTCACTTTCGCGATGTTTATGACGGCGAAACCGTGTCAGCGCGTCCAGACTCGCGGGGAACGCGAGCAAAGGGAGGCAACGCGCGACCGTCACTTTGACGAATACGCGTTTTAAATTTGATGCAATTTAGATGCTCCACGTAAGATTTTCTATTTAAAAAAATACAAAGTGAATATGAATACATTTATTCGTTAAAACGAGAGAAATACTTTTTTTCGCGATGTTTACAATTCTTACAATACTTCGATTACTTGTCTCGAAAAAAGCTGGCGAAATTTTTTTTTTTTTTCTATTTATGCAGATTTTAATTGTACATTTACACGTTTCGTGATTTTTCCATATAAAATTTCTTGATGAAATCTTGATGAAATCTTGAAAGTTGAAATTATTATTTAACTTGTACGACCAGACCATTTGATATCGAGTAATCAATTGTAAAGGCGTGTTTAAGTGGCTGCCATCGAAGAAGGAAGCGCGGCTAATAGAATTCATTCACGACGAGAGAGTTGTTTAAAAATATTTGGATTAAGCGAATTAAAAAGTAACTCGAGTTGCCGAGAGTGTTCTTAAGTTCCTCGATCATGAAGCGGTGTTTCGTGAAGGGTTGGAGGAATGGAGGAAGGAGGAAGGAGGAAACGAGAGAGGGTCGAAGGAAAGGAACAATCCGAAAGTTAAACGCAAAGTTAATTTCCATTAAACTAATATCAATAACCGAGTACAAAGTGCAAATAATCATGGAAGTTTTAAAAATGACCGTCCATCCAGGTACTCGGCGGCAGGGGATTAATATTCCTTATCGAACCCGAAGTTGCGATCTAGCGACGCGTTTGCGGCTCGCGACCGCGCAGGGGTAGATAAACGATAATTACGCTTAACTGCACGTGAACCCGGTACCCGTCATTTACTTCGTCAAAGATTTTCAGCGGCGAAAAACGAAAAAAAGAAAGAAAGAAAGAGAAAAAAATAACAAAAGAGAAAGACGCGTTCGAATAACGCGATCGAAACCGTTTCGAAAAACGCGATCTCGTTCATCGCATTCACTTTCACGCGAATTTTTTTCGAATCGATATATATATATATATATATATACACAAGCTTCATAAAGAGTGTTGGAGATTCGAAATAAAAAGTAGGGGAAGTTGGAAATCTTCTGGCGAAAGTTTCTTTCTTTCGAAAAAGATTTCAAAGTTGATCGTACTCTTTACCAACATTCCGACACATTTGGGCGAAAACATTGGCAGCTCGGTGGCCTAGAACTTCCTGCAACGCGCGGCGATCAACCACCCCAAAGAAAGCCCATGAAAGCGAGCCATCGTATATTTCTTCTGGCGAGCCAAAAATTTCCTGATCCCTCGACGATATCCAACAACCGTGTGCACCCTCCGTGGTAAGCGTGAGCGTGTATCGGT
>NW_006263452.1:1112964-1113289 GCF_000469605.1 Apis dorsata
GTGCACGTGCACCATGCACACATACATATATATATATATTATGTATACATACGTATATATACATATATATATATATATATACATATATGAACATGTACACGCATGTACACGGACACCGGGGACTATGTACGGTTTCGTAGCTCGTACGTCGAACTGCTGTGCGAGAGAGCATCGAGCCGAGGGGGGTGAATGTGTACGATAAATGCGAAATCCCCTTCAGGGACGATTACGTCCTACTGAGCTTCGCCTGGGTCACGACCGACCCTCTCTTGCCCTCCACATACACCCATCTCTACACCCACCCCTTCCTCCCTCTCGCCCTTTT
>NW_006263452.1:1113366-1116992 GCF_000469605.1 Apis dorsata
CCAACGGCTATACCGCGTTGTCTGAGGGAAAAAAGGGGGCTCTGGAATTGTTGGACTTCGCCACTGTACCATCCACTACGACACTGCCGCGATCCTCGCGAATACCGCCGGTTCAATTCGATCCATTTTTTCCCCTCCCCTCTTCCCTCGACCACGAAGAAATTTCCCCCTGACCGATCGTGCGATCGGGTACAACGTTCCTCTCCGCGGTAATAAACATCGAATATGTATCAGATCGCTATCGGATCGAATCAAGGATCTTGAATAAAGAAACTTTTAACTCTATAAACCGTCCCCCAACTTTTCCATTTCTTGCGCGGCTCTTTTAGTTTCTCCGATGATTAAGAAGCCAAGGATTGGTAATACGTGGCCGTGAACGAAAATCCGTAAAAATCCGGGCAACTCTCTGTGGGAACGGAGAGAGAGGGAATTAGTCACGCAGCGGACTATTCGGTGAATCAACGTGAATCCCGAAACCTCGGTTTCAACTCTCCCAACCTCAAACCTTCCATCCACGGCCGCCGTAAATTGTAACTTGGAAGCAACCACGTGTAGCGCAATATCTCCGCGTTATACCGCACTGCGTTTCCTCGGAAGAAAATTCTCGGATACCGTCAAAATAAGTCAAAAACGCGTATCCTCCTCCTCTTCCTCCTCGTCGTTCGGACACCTACGAATTTTGGCTCCGTCCGTTCCAAGCAAGTGGAAATTTCGATTAATTATAAGCCGCTGTTGTCTTTCCCATCCACCGACCCAGAAAAGCAATTTTTCATACGCGAGATTCGCCTCCAACTTGCCAGCGTTTCGCTCTAGTTCTCACCCTCGCATCTTTGAAATGAAACCTCCGTGTTAAACAAGTAAAAGTAAAAGATATAATATAATACGTTCTTCCTTATTCAAGGATTTTCACGTCAAAGCGTGAAAATATTCGCATCCTTTCCCCACCGAGCGTAATAATTTTTTAACAATAAAAACGAACGTACATTCCCGCACGTACATGACGCAAATTACCGAGAATTACGTATTACCGAGCGATTCTCGAGAAGCAATTTTCGTCCGATTAATCCTCTCAATTAATAAGTATTTATAACAGTGTCCAATGACGAGCGAACGTATGAAATATCCACCTGTTTTACCCGTTCTACCTGTTTCCCTCGTCCCAAGAAAACGTGTTCTTGCGTGATTTATATTACGCGCGCGCATTATTTCAAGAAAGTAGGAAAATAAAGTAAAAGAGAGCGTGGATTGAAATCCGCGTGTTTGACGTCAACCGATGACGTTTTGTTCGCTAATCAGATACCAGTGACAGCAGGCTACGTTTTCTCTTTATGACATGGACGAGGGATCGTTTTATTATATGTTCGCGTCGATTTGGAAAAAATCGTCCCGCCGCTCTTTTTTCCACCTTGTTTCGCACGGTTTGACGTCACCGAGTTTCGAGCCCAGGCCGCGATTGGATCGCGATTAATCGCGGAGAGCAACAAGCTGGCGCGAGAGGCATGATCGAGGAAACGAAGGATCGATATGTGGACGCGCGATTATGTTCTGGGACGCGTGCAAAAGGACGAGCGGACGAACAAAAAAAAGCTCTGGAGAAGCGCACTCGGGGAATGGAGGAATAAGAGAAACGCGTGCACGCAATCTCTCGGGCCCACCACGCACTCCAGCCACCTGTTTACCGGATAAAAACACTACGAGGAATTGAGCGTACTCCCGCGGACCGCCACCGCCTCGCTTGTCTCTGACGATCTATTGAAAAAATACGCTTGACACGCGCTCGCATTGTAAGCACCGGGCGTCGCGATATAAATTTAATATCGAAACCGCGATTCGATGTTTATGAAGTTCGCGCGCGCATTCATCCGCGAGATTGAAATGCGGCGTTGCACGGGGGTAGCGGAAATAAAAAGTTCGCGTAAGAACAAAGGGTCCCCTGTCCCTGCGGGATATCACGTCCCCCCTGATAAAAAGTAAACAACTCGACGACCCTCATAAATATGTATGTATACCGGCAAGACTTCGAGTAACCTGCAATTTTCCTCGCGTGCCCTCTCCCCGCGATGCTCCATCATCTTTGAATCTCGAAATTCCCGCCATGAATCAGCGAAAAGTTCGAAACACTTGGAACGAGTGAAGAAATGTTAAATGGCGATGTTATGATGATTACAATTTTCTTCATAGGAGTTATTCATAGGAAATCCCGGATAAAAATCCCCTTTAATTAATAACGTCATATATAACTTTCGAGGTATCTTAATGACGAGCGAATATTTTTCAGATCGATCGGAAATAGAATTATAAATTGAACGAAAAAAAAGAAAAATCAAAAATATCACGATCTCGTCTCGTAATTTTCTTTTTCTCGTTTCGTCATCTCTCTTTATCTCGTTGCATCATGGATTAAGAAAGAACGGACCCGATGATGACAAGTTTTTCATCTTTTCGAAAATAATGTTAAACGGTTAAATTTTTGAGAAAATAAAAGAGCATCGACTAAATGGAACGAATCTCCGATTAAAAGAATAATCTTTTGGAACTTGGTTGTAAGAATAGAAAAAGGTTTGCTGAAGATCTAATAATGTGGTTCCACGCGTTTAAACTTCGTTCGAAGTTCAAGTACACAGTGGAGATAAAGGGTGCGAAGTTCTCGGAAGACAACCGCCACGGCCGATTGTGTAAGGAGCTCTCAAAGAGCATCGGGGATTATTTTGAGCTCGTTCTACCTGTTGAAGGTTGAAGCGCTCCTCTCTTAAATCGTTTCACCGCCATTTCTATCGCGTTGTGTCCTCTCCTCCGTCAAAACTCGTCTACAAAAATTCGATTCGGTGGCATCCGAATGAAATAAAAGTAAAAGATAAAGGCTGGAAAAAGAAGAAGAAGAAAAAGAAGAAGAAGAAAAAGAAAAAGAAATATATAGGGAAGAAAGGAAAAGGAGTTCGCTTGAAATCGCATTTATCCGGCGACAGAAAGTGCTCCACTTTGGAGAAACGAGGCGGGAGGAAGTTCGTCGTTTCGAGATCTCTCTCTCCCAACAAAAGATGCTTCTTGCTTTCATCGTGCATCGGGCAAACGATGTCAGAATGTCGAATTAGTAGGAAAAAAAAAGAAGCAAGAACTTACGAAAACAATCTCGAGACGACACTTTTTGAAATTTGAAAAAAAAACCTCACAAACTTCGCATATTGCGTCTTCTGATGTTGTTTGGATGGAATTTAAAAAAAAAAAAAAAAAAAAAAAAAAAAAGAAATCAATGAATTCTGCAAGGAAAGAGAAACAAAATATAGAATTTTCTATCTCTTTTTTTGATTTTCGATGTTTTTTTTTTTTCCTCCGTTCTAGCGCTCCTATTAAGAGGAAACATCGAAACGTTTCTGTTAACGTCGAAACACGCCAACGGTCCATTGAAAGGGAAGCCAGAAAATTAAAGAAAAATATCATTTTTGCGTTTGTAAACCGGCCGCACTCCCGGTCGATGCGTTTCCTTTGTTAAACAAAAATTATAATAAACGGTATTTCAGGAGTTTTAATTGAAGCTTGTACTGGTGGCGAAGTTCTCCGGAGAGGAAAACAAAAAGAAAAGAGAAAAAAAAAAAAAAGAGAGAAGAAAAAAAAAAAGAAGGAAAAAA
>NW_006263452.1:1117508-1126108 GCF_000469605.1 Apis dorsata
AGGAGGAAGGAAGGGGAGGAAAAAAGAAAAAAATATATATGAAAGTTTCACGTTCTTATTTGCGCCGGGGAAAAATATAAAATTTCAGTGTACCGCCTCGCAAAAGCGCGGAATACGCCGTTCGCGTTTCCGCTCGTTATGAACCCTTTAACGGCCGTTATTCTTTCGAAATCCGATACCAGAAAAACTGTTTCTCTCTCCCCCTATCGATACCTTCGCTTCTCTGTGAGCCGTTAATTGAAAATATTTTTCACCGGGCAACGACAATGTAGAATAAAATCGATGGAAATTTTCTCGCAAGATACCTCTGAATTTTACACGAGCCAGCAGAATTATTCGTTTATTTATTTCTTCAATTATTATCAATTTTTACGGAATATTTAGAATTTAGAGATATGGTAAGATGGTATCGAGTTTAGAATCATTAGAAAAGTTTTAAACGTCGAATCAAATTGCGTGGGGAAATCAATGAATTAACATGCGAAACGAATATCTGAATAATAATTGCGTGTATCTTGATCGAGTGACAACTTTACAGCGGCGATAACATATTTATCTGATTTTTTTGAATATCAATTATTCCTTCACGTTGTACAAACCTATAATATATATATATAAGTAAAAAAAATTATGTGAATATAAATTTCCTATGAAAATTAAGAAAAAAATAAAATGATTTATCTTAAATCTGTTATCATATATTATGAGCTCAGTTAATTAGATAGTTTAATTATCTTTAACAGATTCATTTTGCATGATGCTAATTGTTTCACCAAACGAAAAACGTTTATTGCTGTAATGTTTCACGTCAGAGGAATCTCTCAATTTCATAATACAAATTGCATGAGATTGTGACACGAATAATCATTTCCGCGAGTTAAAATTACAAATTCGATATGTTTTCGGCAGATTTTTCACGCGAAGAACAAAAATTCGTGAGGAAATCGGTGTAGAGAATGATTTCCTTAGTCGGGAAGCGTTTTCGCATTTTCCAAGAAATTTCTTCTTATCTGTATCATACATTATGCACAATATCTTGAACAATAATATTCATATTGATTATCATTGATTCTGTCGAAATTTTATACACTTTATGATAATTTGATTTTCCAAACTGATCTTCCTTTTTTTTTTTTTTTTTGAGTCGATTAAATATTTAAGATTAGATCTAATAAAAATGGTATATTCCATAATAAAGAGATCCATCATCATGAAAAATATGTATACAAATTAATCAATTAGCCTTTACGACGATATTATCCAATCTTCTCTTGAAAAGAAGCAACCAATCCCAAGAAATCCTTTGGGACGTTACAAGACGTTAATTCCTCATCTTCTCACTTATCATCACTAACAACATAATCTCATTCATGATGAATTTCATGATAGATCTTTAAATACGCGACTTGAAGATATGAGAGAATTGAGTTAATTAAAACAGTTAAGTTAATAATTAAACAGTCAATCTTTCCATCCTTCTTCCGTCAATTTTAATAATTACAATATTCATCGTTTAATACATATTCCAATTTTTGCAATCCCTTTGCAATCAGATAGATGCGAAGTCATCCTAATATTTCTGGAAAACCAGTAATGAAAACTTTTGTACAAAATATCGCGAAAATTCTAAAATTTTCAAATTAAAATTTTTTTTTTAAATCAGGAAATCCTTGTGAATGAAATTCTAAGAGATATCGTAAATAAGCGTCCTGTTCTTGAGGTATGAAACACCATAAAACAAGTATCGTTGGACGCTGACTCATAATCGTTTCCGCACAAATATACATATAACATTAAATATACGTGTGTAAGTACACATATACAGACGTGTATCGTCATATTTCCTGTAACACGCGAATAGTGTATTTTATATATGTGTGATATATAATTATGTATGACATATAATACATAGTTATTATTAGAGCGCAGATTTCGATGCAATTGTAATTATAAACAAAAATGAAAATTATTAAAATCCAAAATCTTAGAAGAAAGTTCTTAAATATTTATAACTCATGAGTATCTTACTTTGGATATTTTCTATCACTTTGCGTATTTTGCAAATTTTTATACATTTTTAATTTTTTTATAAATACACATAATCGGTCTTGACGATCTTGGGGAATATTTTTGCGTTGAAACCTTAGGATTTTTACCTATGTATTAATCGACTATTGCGATTGTCTCTTTTGTGTAGTTAAGAGAGAGAGAGAGTAATCCTTTTTCTTTTTGTAATATTCCAACATGGTAATAAGGATTTCTTTTAGTTTTTCGATTTTTCTGCCGTACTTCTTAAACGGTGCATGATCAACTGTGAAAGTATGATGAGTAAAATTTCGAAGAAATTTTGAATTAAACATTTATATAAATAGCATTTATCAAAAGATTAATGGATTCCGTTATAGTTGGAGATGAGATTGTATTGGAGGTGATAGATTTAAAACACGTAGATGTGAAATAGTTTTAAGATAGAAGTTTTGCAAGAAAAATCTTGAATTTCGTAACGATGCGAATATTGAATGGATAATACTGATCTTTTTGATCAATTTTTATAACAGAAAATCTTTTGAATGATATTAAGAATATTTTAAAAAGTATTCATAGAATATATGAGTTTTAGAATTTTAAAATCTTTCTTAATTTAAGAAAAGATTACAGCTTCGTCTTCGTCTATGCTTCAATTCAATTCAATTCATTTGCAGTTATAAAATACTGTAGGGAAAAAGGTATAAGAGAATTAGAAAAAGATCATTATGTTATGCAACAATTTATTAAATATAATATATTAAATGATATAAATCTATTATCATAATATAAATATTTCTACTAATAAAGAATAATGAAATAGGGAATAGATTAAATTAACGTGTTATTTATAATCTAATATTTGTATTAAATACAAATTAAGGTTCGAATCATATAGATTTCATATATTATGCAGAAAGAACTATAGAAGAAATATAAAACATTTAATCGTTAGATAAATAATTATCCATCTATAATTTAATAACATTAAATATGAATAAAAAGCATTAAATTTCACAAAATTCAAAAACATTTTTTTCGAGATTTATATTATATCGATTAGAATTGCCGAAGATATTATATGGGCAAAATTTAATGTTAAATTCTATATAAAAAAATAAAAAAAAAAGAAATTATCAAATTTCGTTCAGTTTCTAAAAAAATATAATATTTTCTTATATAGATAATTTTGCTCTTTTTGTATTCAATTGGCATTCTTTTTTCATGGAAAATACAGAAAATCCAGGTATTTTTAACTTATAAGTAATATTTAAAAGAACAATAAATAGAATATTAATTTATTAATAATATTATAAAAAATTATTACATTTCACATTTATCACACAATTTGAGCATTTTGTAACCATGATTGCGTTTTACAAATGATCCAATGGATAGATAATAAGTTAATTACATAATATATATGTATACTTATCTATTGCATATCGAGTATTAAGCAAATTGAGATTCTCCGTATTCAGACGTTACGGAACATTCCATATTTATTTATGGATCTAATTAGTCTATATTTGTAGTTAATCCTAGACTATGCATAATTATGTAATTTATATCTGATTGATAAAAAACTAATGTTTGTTTAACACAATCTGACAAATTGTTGTTACGATATGAATCGAGACATTTTCTAAAAATCAAAGACACTTTATCTATTAAAAATGATAAATAAATTAGTTTTCTCCGAATGAATTTTAAAAAAAAATAAATTATTATCTATATTGTCATAATTTTTTTTTTTGATAATTAATCATTAATCAATTTGATTATTAATCATTGATTATTAATCATCATGAATTTTAAATATTTCGGAGTTTATTCTATTCGAAAAAAGATGTGCACATATGCATCCCATGTAAATTCTTTCCATTCCATATTCCGGCAATTCTACCTCTTGATATGTTTGTATGCAACAATGAGATTGATTGGGACCATTACATTTCATACCGAGATTTGCATCGATACACTTAATGTGATACAATTGCGACATCCAACTGCCAAAAATCTCCCCAAGCGGCTTCATCGTATAATTACAGAGTGCTGTCTTCTGCAATTTTTGCGCTTCTATGTGATAAATTTTTTTATGTGTTCGTTTTCTTCTGACCGATATCCCATTTTTTGATATCATAACATCGCTACCGTTGAACATTAATAAATTTATCAAATTTTTCAAATTTTCTTCATTATTATTTTCGATCAAATGATATATCTCGTTGAACCGTCGATAGACACCCTTGTGATGAATATGAAGTCTCTCTGGTGAAGCCTTTGCCTCCGTTAAATCTTTCTTTGTAGAGTTAATGAACATTATGCAAACGAGAATCCCAGTAATGATGTATATCGACATAGTTTAAAATTTTAATTGTTGCTGTATTAGATTGGAAATTATCAAATTGCGAATGTCGTTTGATACTTGAGAAACGTCTGATCAAGATCACTGAATTTTCACTCTGTATAACTTAAGAATGAATAAGGTTAATGATAATTTTCGAAATAGAAGGCTTTTCTCTCGAAAAGATCAAACTGGATGGTTTATCAAAAAGTGAATTCTCTCGATCCAGAGATGAGAGTTTTAAGGTAAATAGCTGATCATCCCCACTTTATATTATGTTATCACTAATCCTCGGATTTCTTCGTTATTCTCTTATTTTGTCTCATTTCTAGGAACATTGCTATCGTATGGTGATGACTCATTGATGGTATGGTGTTTTTCCAAGAATTATATCTCATATCTTATAAAATTTAAATAAATAGCATTATTATTATCGAATCTTACATATTTTTCGAATATATATAACGCAAAAAATTTTATGAATATATTTTTCAAATAATTTATTCTTAGATTACATAATTAAATGTTTAAAAAAAAGTTATACAAATCTTATATTTGTAATTTTTCGATATAATAATGAAAGCAGATATAATTTTTTTGATTCCCAATGTGCCATTGCAGAGTTAAAAATATTAAATTTAAAAATTTAAGTCGAAAGATCATTATAATAGAAACATTCTTCTTAGTAATATTCTTTTTCTTGATTTCTTTTATTTTTTTATTTCTTAACAAATAAGATTATATTTTGTAATTGGATTATATAAGAAAACAAACACTTCGATTTCGATAATTTTTAAATATAATAATAAAAGATACAATTTTGAACAAGTTTTTAAGACATTGCAAAAAATAGTTGTCACTATTATATTTGATTTCGTCTGTATATATTTTATTTATATTTTATTTATGACATTATGCAACCATTTATCTATTTATTTGCTGTCTAATAAATATATTACAAAAAATAATCATAATGGTAAACAATATAATATATGTAAACCATTCGTATGAATTATATTGGCGTAACTACTATTTTTGCCATTGAATAACAGATTACGAAATTCAAATCAATCTCCAATGATCATATTTGAACTTCATTCATGATTTGCCTATATTTTCAAATGACTCTATTAAAATTTTACTTATCCATAAAATCCAAATCATGCGTGACCTATTTTCACAATTGAATTGCTATTATTATATTTTTTATTTTTTAGAATATAATCATCAAAATCATATATATATATATTATCTAAAAGGTGTAAATTCACGCAAGATTTGAATTTTGCGCCATTTGTGCAGTGTTTTTTCAAAATATTTTTGATGATTGAGATGATGAAAATGCAGAAGATGATCATCAATTAGTATCTAAAATATCAGATACTGTGGAAATTGACTTAAAAAATTTATTAAATGAGACAAAAACACAAGCAATAAAAGAGAATACTGTTATAATAATTGAAAAAAAAATAATATGCATTGAGAAAAAACTAAGTACAGATGTTGAGAAAGATATAGAAATTATTAAAAAATGAGGAAATACAAATATCAGAAAAACAACCAAATAAAAATCAAATTATAGAAAAAGATAATAAAATCATTACTTAAAGACCAAGTAAATTATTTTGTACGAAAAAAAAAAAAAAGACAGCTGATAGGATTATTAAAAATGGAACGCTACACGAAAGAACAACGCATTTTCATTGTTGAACAATATTTTAAAAATAATGAAGTTTACAATTCGCATTTTTCGAACAAAATCTTCAGTGATGAAGCTCATTTTCATTTTGATTGATTAATTATTAATTAGTTAATCGACAAAATTGTTGTATTTGCAACGTCATTCAGAAATCCACGAGTGATTGTTGAGAAATAAATGCATCCACAATGTATCACTATTTGGTGAGGACTTTGGGCTGGAGGCATCATCGGATCATTCTTCTTCGAAAATGTGGTCAGGCAATAACAATTAATGATGCTCATTATCGCGATGATAATCCAGTTTTTTTTTGTGCCTAAATTGCAAGATATGGATATGGATGACATGTAATTTCAACAAGACAGTGCCATACAGTCCGAAAAGCAATTTAATTATTGCACAAGTTATTTTCTGATCATATAATTTCTCATTTTGGTGATCAGAATTGACCAGATCGTGCGATTCACTGCCGTTCTTCTTTGGGTTTTTTGAAGTCTAAGGTTTATGCCAATAAGTCCACGATCATCAAGCCTTGATTTAGGAGAAAATTAAGCGCTGTATCAACGAAATTCAGTCATTTATGTAAAACAGTCATAGGAAATTTCAACAAAAGAGTGCGTATATGCTATCATCGTGGAAGCCATTTACCCGATATACTATTCCATACATAACCCAATACTTGATGAATCAATAAAAAATTTACAATTTTTAATTATAAACTTATGTTTTCTATCAAAATTACTTCTTGCGTGAATTTTGGGATACCCTTTATAAAAGAATTTTTCATTTCTGATAATATTTATTTTATTGATTCTTGATTATCGAATATGATAAGAAATATTACACGAAATAAAATTAAAAACTAAATAATAATATAAAGATATAAGTATAATGATTCATTTCATAAAAATAAATCATTATTTTTTTTGTTATTTATTTAATTCTTTATTATTATTAAATTTAAATGGAAAGAATAAAATATAGAATATATATAAGATATAAAGAAACAAAAATAGATAAAATAAGAACAGAGAAGAAGTAAATGAGTAGATCGCTGCGATCTATCGTTCATATAAAGTATATATTATTTTATTATTTTAAATGAACAGGTCCGATGATAAATCGTTCTTGTATGGAAAACTTGCATGTGTACCAAATTTTAATACGGATTTTGTGGCAATGATACAAGATCTTCGGATACATTCGTCCATTGAAAGTGTTGGGTGATAAGCTTTAAAGTATGCAAGAGCTCCTAGAAATGCATCTCCAGCTCCCTAAATATATATCGTGAATATTAGCAATACAATATATTGTAAATTAATTATTAAATACAAATAGAAATTTCCTCCCTAGATAATGATTAAAAACTAATAACAAATTTAAAAATTAATAATAAAAAGATTTAAAAAGAATAAATTTTAAAAAATCTCAAAGCATATAAAAAGTGAATTAGCAAATATATAATCTATCTTTTTATACTGAACAAGAGAAATCATACTGTTGTATCCATAGGCTGAACAGTAGCAGTGAAGACCTTTTTAACAGTTCTATCCTTCTGAGATGCATATATTGCTCCTTGTTTACCAAGAGTAATAATAACTGTATTGCAACCCATATCCAACAATTTATTCATAATAAGTTCTATATTCCTTTTTCCGTTGAAGGATATCCCACTCGTAACTTCTGCCTATAAATATATATTAATTTTCTAATCTTCTTTCCATCCTTAATCTTATCTAAATAAAAAGAGAAATTACAACATTAAAGATTTGTTAATAATTTAATAATTTAATACCTCGAGTTCATTAACGCAGAATATATCACAGAGTTTCAACAATTCCAAATCAATATTTTTCATAGCAGGTGCTCCATTTACAATTGATAGACCTATCACATTATATTTTTTATAAAAATTATTATATGTATTAAATTCTATAGAAGAACAATCATGAGAAACAACTAACCATAATTTTTGTGAAGCTTTAAGGCGTGTAAAGTAATTTCCAAAGGTATTTCAAATTGACACAATAAAACGGCAGCATTCTTGATTAAATTTATCGAGTTATCTATATGATTGGAACTTAATAACTTATTGGATCCTAATACAGTTATAATACTATTTTCGCCTAAAATTAATTAATTTTGAAGAATTTCGTATATTTTAAATACCAGAAAATAAATTTATAGAATTAGAAAGTTTACTTACCACTGTCGATAACCGTAATATGTGATATTCCGCTATGTATATTTGTTTGTATTTGAACGTGAGAAGCATCTACGTTTTCCTTCTTAAAAATCTTTAAGTATTCTTGAGCATAATTATCAGAACCTAACTGTAAAAGAAATTTATTATAACAAAATCAATTTAAATTTAAAGAAAGAAATAATTATATATATATATATATATATATATATCTTATATATGAGATATCTTTGAAAGGTTAAGCCTAGAGATCAAAAAAAACAAAATTGATATACAAAAATGTTATATAAGATTATATAAGATTTATATTTAAATAATTTAAATTT
>NW_006263452.1:1126703-1146799 GCF_000469605.1 Apis dorsata
TTTTTAGAGATTCAAATAAAAATAAAAATCGTACAGAAGCAATGATTGCTGTGGTTGCACCAAGCCTGGCAGCTGCTATACATTGATTAGCACCTTTACCACCATATTTTATCTCAAATTTTCTACCCATTATTGTTTCCCCAGGTTTTGGAAAACGAGAGGAAAAGCTAAAAAATAAATTTTTTTTACCAAAATCATAAAAGTAATTTATAATTTATAATTACTCAATTAAACATAAATTTTAATATGATATCTATAGAATTCATATTCTATGTTTTTCTAATCTATAAAATGTGTCTAAGAAAATATAAAGATTTAATTTTTCAGAAAATACAATCTAAATAAACTAAACTGTATCATAATATAAATTTTAGATATTCAAATTATAGAATTGTCACTTACCAAGTAAAATCAATCATGCATGAACCAACAATAACAATTTTTGACATTTTTTACTTTATTCACTAATAATTTCAGAATAAAAATATCGTTATAGGTTATGTACGTAATGCAAGTCACATATAAAATTATTTTGTAATCAAAAAATATAAAAGACACTGTTTTCATAAACATATAAAACTGATAAAAATGATTATCCAGATTTATCGCAATTATCAATTAACTATTTAACTGATATAAAATTTTTTGTTACAATATAGTAACAAATAAACAAACTACAAAAAAGAATGAGATTCAGTTGATATAGAAGATAGTTTAATAATAATATAAAATTATTTAAATAAGAATTAAGGTATCAAATCAAGAATTTTTAAGATTAAAAATAAAAATTTTATTTAATTTTAAAAATATACATATTTGATTGCACCATAAATATACATGTAACTCTTATCACTTCGTATATATATATATATATTTATATCATATATATCGTGTATATATATCATATATATCGTGTATATATATCATATATATATATATCGTGTATATATAAAATGTATATATCAAAACAGATAAACTTTCGCACTTTAAAATCACGTTTTCAATTATGGAAAATAACATGCATTTACTTCTTGAAATTAAATTCCTAAAAAATTAAAGAATTACGATTCACATATTACGTTTTCTAAAACAACGATAAGAGATTAACAAAATAGTTATATTTAACTAACAAAATAGAAAATTATTTCATTGTCATCTATTAGTATATATGAACATATTATTTAAAAATTTAAAGTTATCTACTATTGTCAAAATAATATATTAAAAAATAATTTTAATTAAAATGTATGATAGAACTAATATTTAATAGAACTTTTTATTGAAAGATTCAAATTTAAACAAATATAGCAAATAATTAAAAAAGGATAAATAGGTTAAAAATTAAGTAATTAGCGCCATCTCTGAACTAAGACATAAATGAAAATAATATACACAAAAAGAAAAAATAGTAAAAAATAAAGATAAGAATTTGTCACTACTGCCATCTCTTGGAATTTATATATATCTTTCTTTAAAAATATTTAAGAAATGATCTTCAATATTTTATTTATTTTATCTTTAAAGAATTATCATATTTAGATATTTATGGTGATAAATATGATCTAAATATGATCTTGCGATACCAATGGAAATTTCGAATTGTTGTTTATTAATAATACAGAGTATACAAGAAGATATTCAAGAAGATATTCAAGAAGATACAGACAAAATGAATTGATAAAATAAATTACTAACTTTGATATCTTCCACATATTAAAAATATTGAAAATTAATATTTTTAATTATTATTTTGCTATTAAAAAATTTCATGCTTTAAATCTTAAAATTAAAAACTCAAATAATTTTTCCTGAAAATTCCAACATAAAAATTTCTTTATTAATTCTTTAATTAATTATTTATTATCAGGTGAGAATACACCACATTCAATGTTTTAATGACTAATTTTATATTATTTATTATAAGATTTATTTCTAAATATGAATACATGCATTTCTATTGTTTTTTCTCTATATTCATATAAAATTTTTGTTTATAATTTATTTTAATTTTTTTTTATTTAATGAATAAATAAATATATTAAATTGATTTTTTTATTATTATTTAATTACAGATCGGTAATTTGTAAATGATAAATATCTTTTATATGATAATCATTAATAAATAGTTAATTAAAAAAATTTTTTTAATAAAATTTATTGTAGAAAATTATTTGAAATCTTATTTTTAAATTGCAAAAATAAAAATATAGAATTTTAATGTAAAAAACTAATAATTAATTAATTTTTCATGTTATATTCCCGATATAATATTAAAAATTATATAATTAATATATAATATTATATATATAATTATACAATTAGAGTTTGCATGTTTTTTGTCTCCTTTTTGCATAATGTTGCTCTCTTTGTTTGTGATATCATGAATACCTCTTTGCATATTCTACATTACTAATTACGATTTGAAGCTTTCAACTTTCATTCACAAGATGGTGCTACTGATATTAAATTCTTCTATTTATTTTTCTTTGTCTAATTTATAGACAAAATTAACAATTTATACTAAAAAAAAAAAAAAAAAAAAAAAAAAAAAAAAAAAAAAAAAAAAAAAAAAAAGAAAAAATGCAATAGCAGCTTTAAAATATTTATTATAAATATTTTTTTGATGAATCTGTTTATAATTCTGCTTATATTCTAAAATGAGAAATTCGGAATATATTATATAAAAATTAAAAAAAGAGGATTTCTTGAAAGAAAAAAAATATATACATGAAAATATAAAATATATATGAAGAAAATATGTATAAAATATATTATATGTATATTATATATTATATATATTATTGGTATATAATGAAAATAATATGTATGTACATGTTATAATAAAAATATATGAGTGCTAAAACTAATTACACAGATTGAAGTTCGATTTCTTTTAATATACATGTACACACTAAGTAGAAATTATTATTATTATTAATTCTGTAAATTATAACAAAATTACTTTAGCAGTAATGTTTTTAAATAAAATAATTCCTTATTTTTATTTGATAATAATATTTTACAATTTATATTAAATTTATAAATAATAAATAATAAATATATTATTTATTTATTTATAATGCTTTAGAATTACAAAAGAATTTATTATTATTTAATTATGATATATAACAATCGATGATAATCTTATAATTATATTATTAATTGTCAATTATAATTATATAAAATTTATATTTTTATATCATAGAACATACATAAAATTTTAATTGTAAGTAAAAATTTTGTTTTCTAATTTTTTAATTTAATTTAATTTAATTTAATTTCATTAAAAAACTTAAAAAAAGAATATCTAAATTAATAATAAGAGGATAAGAGGGGAAAGGAAGAAAGAGAAAGAGAGAGAGAGAGAGAGAGAGAGAGAAAGACAGAGAGAGAGAGAGACAGCCAGACAGATAGACAGACAGACAGACAGACAGACAGACAGACAGTAGTATGAACCTCCGATTTCATTCCTGTAAACATTGTGTTTGGATTTAAGAAAGTAATTGCTTTTTTCTGAGATCTACTAAAGTAAGATTTATATAAAATATTTGATTAATAAAATTGTTCTTTTCTAAAAACAATTTTAAATAAACATAAATAATATATAAATAATGTGTGATTTTCACGGATATCTATGCAGTATGGACATGGTAGTCCTGGTTGGTAAGTTCTTCATTCTGCCATTAAAATCATTTTACGTATTTAACAAATATACTATTAATCAATATAACGATCTAAATAAAATAATATTAATTGAAATATATTACATAATATTATTATAAAATAATATAATGAATTATATCATTGTATAAAAATCATCTATAAGCTATTATTTACTATCATCCTAAGAAATATCGAAATGTATTAGTTAACTAACGTAGCTTCCATTGCTTTTAATATAGATTTTACTTTTAAAATTTATTTCAATTTATTTTATGCAAAATATAGTTTATAATTATTTTATTCAAGGCAGAGAAAAAGATAAGTTTATTTTTATGTGATTTGATAAAGAATCCATGTAAGGTTATGAAATAACAAATTTCTTTTATTTTATATTTAATAATAAAATAAATAATAAATATATTTTGATATTTATTTTTTCTTTAATTAATTATTTTATTTATAATTTTTTTAATATTGATAATATTAATTGTTTTTTTCTCGACAGGACAATCAATAATTTGTTAAATAATTGTAACAATCTTGATGTTTTACCATGGAACAAATAGATGAAATACAGAGTGATATTAATAAAACAGAATTATCATTAACAGTAGATATACCTTCTTCATTAATATCAAAATCAAATATTGATCATGTACACAATGAAGAGAATATTTCTGGAAATCAAGAAAATTTGCAAGAATGTACGAATAATATAATTCAAAATGTTTTATCAAGAAATGAATATGATATAATAGATTCAAGTAAAGAAAATGAAAATAAAAAAAATAAAATAACAGAAAACATAAAGAATGTTATAATTAATGAAAAAAAACAAGAAATAATAAATGACATACAAATTGATAATAATCAATATATAAAAAATGAAGAATATAAAGAAAATCAAACAGAAAAAAATGAAAGTAATTTAAAATGTGTAGAAAACAAATCTTTGAATAAGGAAAATACAAACAATGTTGAAGTATTCAAGAATGAAGATGAACAAAATTATGAAAAACATAATGTTTGTACAGTTTTAAACATAGATACAGTTGATGATAGTAATGTTCAATGTCAAGCATTAATTAAAACACTTAGTGAGACATTTGATAATAATAAAGATCAAACTTTGCATGTCACAAATACAGATGCAGATTTGTCCAAATTAGTTGATGGTAATTCAGAAGTGATGGTAGTAACTGTAGAAAGTACAGAAGAAAATATTGTTTTAACTGTACATAAAAAGGATGATAACATAAATTCCGATGAAAATGATGTTTCTAGGGAACAAAAAGAAATAAAGAAAACTGAAATTGTAAATGAAGAATTTAATTTAATAGATTATACTCAAGAAAGTGATGGAACTATTATTGAAGTCATTTCAACAGAAATTGTAGATTCAGAAATTTCTGAAACTTGTGTTCAACAAGATAATAAAGAAATTTCAAATCATATTGCTTTAGAAAAAAATTCTATAAATTCTACTACTTCAGAAGTAATTAATAATTCAGAAACTGTAGATATTAACTTTGAAACAGAAAAAATAAAGGAAGAGAATAAAAATGTTGGAAAAAAATATGATGATCAAGTCAAAACAAATAGCAATGGCAAGACTGAATATTATGATAGTTTACATAAAATTAATGTAGAAGAAGAAGTTATTCATAATGAAGTCATTTCATCTACACATGTTAGTAATATAGAAGAAGAAAGTATATCTACAAATGAAACAAATAAAATAGATACAACTAGAAAGAAAAGAAGTGTAATTCAAGATATTTTTGATGATTGGGGTGATGAAAATGCAGAAGATGATCATCAATTAGTATCTAAAACACCAGATACTGTGGAAATTGAATTAAAAAGTTTATTAAATGAGACAAAAACACAAGCAATAGAAGAAAACACAGTTGTAGTAGTTGAAGAAGAAATAACATGCATTGAAAAAAAACCAGATACAAATGTTGAGAAAGCTATAGAAATTATTAAAGAAAATGAGGAAATACAAATATCAGAAAAACAACCAGATAAAAATCAAGTTATAAAAAAAGAACAAGATAATATAAAATTATCACTTAAAGACCAAGTAAATTATTTTGTACCACAAGCTGTGGGAATGTCTGTAAAAAATACAACACACGAAACAGTTGTACTTAATCAAACTTCATCATCACAGACACAAATTACGCCTATTAATCGTGGTCGTAGTTTAACCAATCAAATAGCTTCATCAGCTGAAATAACAGAAGCATTAAAAGAACGACTTCGTGAGAAACAAAAAATAGTAGAAGCACCACCGCGACCTGATATATTTTTTGTTAAGAAATTAACACAGAGATTATCAAGCAAATTAGTAGGTAGTCCAGGAAGTTCTTTACCAGCACTTATACCATTACCTCAACCTAATGTTCAATCACTTACTCATTGTGATAAAAATTTATCAGATAATACAGAAACTAATAAAGAAAGCAATTCTGATAATAAAGAGTTGTTAGAAATATTGGAAGGTGATGTTGATCCTGATTGGTCTAATTTGAAACCACCAATTTTAACAGAGGAAGGAAAACGTCCAGTAAAAATTGAACAAAGTGGTTATAATACTCCACCAAAACTTGATCCCTTAGTTGAAAGAGAACTAGCATTAAAACAACTTTTAGAATTACCTGTTACACCAATCAAAAGAAATACACAGAAAATTTCTAAAAAGAAAACAATGAAATCTACATCTAATAAAAATTCTAAAGAAATAAAAAAAAAAAATGAACATAACACAGAAAGAAAATTTATTAATATTGATTTAATAAATGAAAATAATTTTATAAAAGATACAAAATCTAATCTTTCTACATCTTCTTTGATTATTGAATCCCATATTTCAGAAAAAAAAACAGATGTTCAAGATGTACGAATAGATGAATCAAGATCAGGTAGAAAACGAAAACTTACAGAAAAAGCTAGAGAACATGAACAACAACAGAATATTGTAAAACGTCAAAAAGTATATAAAGGTAAAGTTTCATTGAATAAAAAACAATCACAAGAAAATGAACCACAAGTCCCAGCTGATACTAATTTATCAACTGAAGATCATGTATCTAAAGAAACTACATTACTTGTTAATGATGAAGTTCATGTCACAATAACAGATGAAGTAATGAATAAACAAATCACAAATAATAATAAAGTTGGTCCATCATTAAATAAACTTGATAATATATCTTTAAAGCCTTCAAGACAAAATCTGAACAAAAAGGGATCACAACCTATTGCTAAACGAAATATAGTAGTAAAAAAGATATTAAAACAAAACATACCTTCCAATAAAAAAACTCCTGCTTTAAAAGCTAAATTAAATACATCAAAGAAATCAGGACCAAAATCAAAACGATCTACAGAAAATAATGGAGATCCTAAACCAAAAAAGAAAATTATTAATGAAATAGATAGATTGCTTCAAGATGAAGGTGTTGTTAATTTATTATATGATGTAGAACAACCAGATAAAAAACGATTAATTCCCATTACTAAATCTCAAGCAAAAGTCATGGATATACAGAAAGTACAGCGTGAACTTAAACTTAGAAAAAAATTGGTACGTAATGCTGTTTTGAGATTACGTACTTCGACAGGAAGCGTATCAAAAGTTTCTCCAAGATCCAAAAGAGCTTCTATATATTTAAATGATATGCAGGTAGATAAGAAAATTGGAGATCAAGTAGTATCAACAAAACAAATAAATTTAACATCTCAAGAATTTATCTTACCTGCAAAGATAAGAAATGCAGCAGATGCATCTATTATAATTAGGAGACATTCATCTAGTTCATTTTCCAGTGCATCTGGAAGTCCTAGAGTTAGTATTGATAGTTCAGAAAAAAATGAAGGAATCAAAGTTGATGAAACCTCTCATTCTTTGAGATCTACAAAAAGACGACATTCACAAGATGAAAAAATAAATCTAAAAAGAAATAAAAAAAAAACTATACAGAAAAATGATACAGGAATAAATTTTGTTGACACTGAAGAGGATAAAATATTTCTTCCTGGACGTCTTAAAAAATTAGATTCAAAAAAAACTGATAAAAATTCAAAACCACAAGAAATAGATGAAACTAATAATGGTTTAGGAAAAGTTATTACACGATCAAATGGTACAGCTACATGTAAAGTAACATCAAAGACAAAAAAAACTGCAAAAAGTAAAGTTACATTTGCCAAAACAAATGAACCAGATGATAATGAAGAATTTTCCAAAGAAGAAGATGAACTTTCAGCCTGCCTTGCAGAAGCTGCAAATGCTCTATCAGTAGTAAATGCTGGAAGTCGATCTGCAAATTCAACAACAAATCGCAAAAATAAAGGTAAAAATGATTTCAAGAAACAAAAATCATTTTATATTTTTAGAAAATTATGATAATAATAATATTCTTATGTAAAATAATGAAATATTCAATAAAATTATATTATTATTTCAGTAAATGTAAATATTACTAAGATGCAAGAAATGGATAATAACAAAATAAAAGTAGAAACTCGAAGTCAATTTAGTAATAAAGAAATAAATGTACGTCGACACGGAAATCTTGTTCAATTAATACTTACACCATCATCTTCAACAAAAATAAGAAATGCTCTTACTATACAGGTAATAAAATTATGAAAAAAGTAATTAATATTTTCTATTTTATTATAACTATATTTGTATTTATATAATAGCATTTTTTTTTTTTTTTAGGTGATGCAAGAATTTCGCGAAATATTATCTATTCTAAAAAAAGATGATGATTGCAGAGTTGTTTTATTAACATCTACAGGTAGTAGTTTTTGCGAAGGTCTTGAATTATCTATGTTGTTACATACAAATAAAGAAGAACGACGGATTCATGCCCAAGAAATGGCGGATGCTGTTAAGTACGTAAATATTATAATAAAAATTATATATTTATATGTTTAATTATATTTATTTAAAAAAACTTATATATATTTATTTTTATTTTTAGAGATTTTATTAAAAGCTTAGCATCATTTAACAAACCTATCGTTGCTGGAGTTCAAGGAGCTGCAGTTGGACTGGGGGTAACAATGTTGCCTTTATTTGATCTTGTGATAGCTAGTGATAAAGCCACATTCAGTACACCTTATGGTAAATTAGGACAAATTGCTGAAGGTGCTGCTGTATTTACTTTATTACATATATTAGGAAGTGCAATTGTAAGTATATATATGTGTGTGTGTGATAATAGTATATATTATCATAGTATAATATCATATCATATATAAAAATATCACATTTATTTATATATAATATATTTATTTATAATATATAATATAAATTTATTTATAATGTGATGATGATGATGATTTTTAAAATATATATATTAAATCAAATTTAAATTAAAATTGCAGGCAAGTGAATTATTATTAGGTGGAAGAACTCTAACAGCTAGTGAGGCATTAAGAGCTGGTCTTGTTACTCGAGTTTTGTGGCCTGATAAATTTCAAGTTGAATTATTACCAACTTTAAAAGCTATGAGTGAACAATCCTCACAGGTATATATTCTATATAAATATATTTATTAATTTTTATAATACATGATGTCATTCTTTAAATATGAATATTATATCTAATAAAATTATTGTTTCTGAAATAAATATCATATTCTTAAATAGAAAATAATAACTTTTATAAGTAAGTCAGAATAAAATAATTCTTTAACATTTTTTTTATTTCTATCTTTGAAGATATATAAATGATTTTCTGGATAAATATATCTATAATATAGTGTTAAGTATAATCAGATATAATCAGATTATATTTTTTTATAAAATTTATAAATATCACATGTTTTTCTTTATATAAAAAAAATAAAATAAAATTTTTCGAAATATTTATATTAATATATATATTTTTAAAAATGTGATCCTCCAATATGATTCCGATCAATTTTAGTTTAAAGTTATATTATATAATAAAATAAGAATTATTTTTGTTATTAATATATATATTATAATTATTTATTACTTTTATCATAAACTTTTATTGCTATTGATTATATTTATATGTATTTAGTTTTATTATTGGAATATATATAAAAAAAAAGAATCTAATTCTTAAATTTAGATTTTAATAAAATTTAAATATAATATAAAATTTTAATATAAATTTAAAATATATTTTGCATTTTTACACACATATATGATTTATTGAGAATATATAATTTGTTATAAATAAAACAGATTCCAAGTTTTCCAAGTTTTTTTATCTATTGTCAAGAATATTTTCTTCCATTAAGACATTGACAAAATCTCTTTATTAAACTAAATATTCAAAATCGTGAATCATATATTTCATTAATCATACATTCATATAAATTTATATTAATCTATATTATATATTATATATTTATTTAGATCATTTAAATATTATATACATATTTGATATTAATGAATGAATTATATACAAATAATAATATATATCATCTCAATATTTAAATATAACATTTGATTTATTACTAATTATAATATAAAAACATCTAATTATTATTACTAACATAAAATGGATTAAAATAAACATTTTTGCAATTAAATTAATTTATAGACATCTTGTATTACAAATAAAAATAGAACAATTCATAATTGCACTCTTATTTCAATTATATATACAAAATTAATTAATATTTATACTATATATCTAGAATTTTTTTCATCTGCATCTGAATTATAAATTACTATTTAATATTCTGTTTATTTATTTTCAGTCTATGGAAGCTACAAAGGCATTATTACGACACAGTTTGCGAAAAAAATTGGACGCGGCATTAGAATCAGAAACATATTTGCTAATTCAGCATTGGTGTTCTGTAGAATGTCAAACTGCCATGAAGGCATACATTGATGGAAAAGTCCAATAAATATTGAAATGGTAATATTCCATTTTTTCATCTGTAAATCTGTTTTTAGTTATTTGTAATTTATATGATAGAAAACAAATAACAAGAATTTCAAATATAAAAGATAATTATTTTATCGAAGTATTATATATAGCGGTAATAATTTTATAATATAGCAATACGTAATGTGTAAATACATGTTTGTCATTTGTTATATATAATTTGTATATGAAGTTGTACAATACATTATTTCTTTAAAAAAGGGAATTGTTTTATAGTTAGTTCTTACATTTATCATTTATTATTATAAACGTTGTACATAAAATTATAATATTATAATATCATTAATGATTAATCAGAATATTAATATTAATTAATATAATAATGAGTTTGATTAAAATATTTTCTAAATAATTATAGACATTTAGATATTAAAGTACTTCAATATTTTGATTTGTAATATTTAACAGGAAATTTATTTAAAAATATCTATAAAATAAATATATAAAAAATTCAATTATATGCTACAGATGCCCAATGATTTTGAATGGAAGTGCTAACGTCATATTCCAACACACCTAGTATTATAAATTGGATTCGAAGATTAGTAACAAGATAATTAGTTTGGAAAACATTAACGTGAAAAAAGAAGTCACAGCTGGTGTATCATTTAACATCAATCACGCACGATTATTTTAAAAATATAAAATCAATTATTCAAATGGAACTATTTTAATATTAAATGATTTAGATTTATAAATTTACATACGCGATTACATACAGAATGAGGTATTTTGTATTATCGTTTTGAATAATTTTTAAATTATGCTTTATATTAAAAAATATTTAATTTGTTAGAAAATCAAAAATAAAGAAAATATAAAAAATTTAAAAAAAAGACTAAATGAAAAAATATAATACATGATATGACATATACTGATATGTAATTTTCAATATATATGTATATCTTTTATAAAATGCATAATTAATTATATTATCCAAAACGATATTATTATACATCTCATTTAGTATGTATATGTATGGATTTTCTATAGATTATTATTATTATTAAATAAAATAAAAAAATGATCATATGGGGTGAATTTGTGTTCTTTGCATACACATCAATAAATTTTGAACAGAATGTAATTTTTAATTGTACATTAAAAAATAATGTATGATTCTTTATATTTGATATGATATTGTGCCTTGATCGTTTTATAAAAAGATAAGAACAAATAGACATAGAAAAAAATATTTGTAATTATACTGAAAAAGTACAATTATTGACTTAAAATTAAAAAAAGTTAAAAAAAGCTTAAATAAGTCAAATTGTTTTCAAATAATTTTTATTCTGTTTATTAATAACATGCATCATTACAATTTAATTAAAAAAATAATTTATATTAATTATTTATATTATTATTTATGTATATTTTAAATATCGACATATAATATACGTAAGTATTTTATATATATTTGTAGAATTGACTTTAATGATGCATTCACATTGGATATATTTTATGTCAAAAGATAATTAAATTATATTATAACATTGTGAGTGGTCTATTTTACTACTATATCACATGAATCATAAATATATAAAAAAAAATGTAAAATAAAATCATTTAAAAATAATGTATACATATAATAATATAATTTAGTATACAAGCTTGAAAAAGGATTGTTCTAAATAAAATAAACTTATAATTTTTCTTGAATTTAACGCATGCAATGTTTTAAGGATTACAAAAGGCTATGAAATAAAATTTAAGACAACATTGAGAAATTTCATTGAATACTGTTCAAAAACATGGAGTATGTTGTAAAGAATACAGTCACTCTTGTACAAATATTACACATGTAAGAATAAGCCATTCTAAAACATTGTATTATCATTGAATATAAAACCCATACAAATATAAAGGAAATATTCACAAGCCAATTTATGTTTAGTATGTATTAAAAATATATAATCACCTATTTATGTTCGTGCACGCACAGGTGCACATATGTATGTAGTATATATTATATTTGAAATAGTAGTAAATATATCTCTAATTGTATAATAATATTAGTTTCTCTTTTATCAATAGGCAACTTTAGGCATCTTAAACAGGCATTCATATACTGAGAAATTATTAAAAAAATTTAAAGTTATAAACATGATAAAACAATTAACAAAAACTTTATTAATCGCTTTACAAGGGCAGCTATTTTTCCTAGGATCGGCAGTCTGGACGTTTCATCAGAAAAGTCCTATTTCTTTTTTAAGGTTCACTTGTTTCCATACTGGAAGTTCTTGAAATTCTTCTTTAGTCATACCTAACAATTCCTATTAGAATATATAAAATATATGTATCTCTTATAAAACTTATTTATTACTAATAGTTTATAAAACGTACTTGAAAATGTTGTTGAGATAAATACAATTCTAGATGTGTAGGATCAACTCCTTCTGGTAGTGGTCGTTGTAATAATTGAGCTGGAGGGTATGTACTTTGTGTTAATCGAACTAATTCACTCTCCACAGTCAACACTTCGCCAGGATTTCGACCATCCTAATTGCAAATTACTTGTTTAAATTGTACATCTTTAATAATTTTGAAAAATTTAAAAATACCTCTATATTCAATTCTGCAATATCATCACGATATATCCATGTAGGAAATAAATTTATAAATTGCAAAGGTTCAAGACCAGCCCAGACTAGATAAATTGGATATTTATTAATCTCTGGATGAATTTTTTGCCAATACTGCATAGCCATTGTCATGGCTGCTCTTCTTTCAGCTTGCCATCTAACTGCTTTGCTACCAGATTGATCTTCTGCTCCAATATTAGGCCACCATCCTTGCCATATCCATAATTCATTTTTGTTATCCAATAAAAACAAGGCTATAATAATATAATAATATAATAAATTTTTAAAAAGAATCATTTTATTTAAAATAATGTTTTATTTAAATTAATTTTATTTAAAATAATGTATACAATATAATAATTATAATAATGTATATAAATAATATATATAAATTACCTGGTTGATGAGCTTGATATAAATCTTCCTGCAAAAAAGGAAATGGAGTTGGCAAAGAAGCACGATGCGGACACAATATTTCTACAGATTTAAATTCTTTAGAAATGCTTGATAAATGAAATAATCTTGGAGTATGTTCTTCTATTTGGTTTTTTTCTAATGAAACATACAGCTTTTTGTTCATTTGTCCTAATGCTATATGATAAAATATTTTGTTTATTATTTTGATAATAAGTCAGATAAATGTAATATTGAATAGAAATGTTCACTCACCATTAATGAATTCTTCTGGTTCCATTCCTTCATCAATTTCAAAAATTTCTATATTGCCTTCAAATGTTAAACCTGTTTCTCGAGGTCGATTTTTTTTCAATTTAGCAGCTGCATTAATTACATTCTGAAAATACATATAATAATGCAAATATATATTAAAAATTTTTATTTTAAAGAAACACAAAGAATATTTTATTTAAAATTTATCTATACATTATAATATTTTAAAAGAATACTTTTTTAATATGAGGTAATGAATTAGATCCATGCCACACATAGATTTTTTTATTTTTTATATCTAATAATATAAAAGAAGTTCTGCTCCGTAATTGACGAGTACTGCAAGGAATCTCTATTAAAGACACCTCTGACTCTAAAGTACCACGACATATATACAATCGCCATCGTTCATCGCATTTTGTATTCATTTTTTTGCCATTATGTACAATCATTCCTCCAGAAAATAAATTCAAAAATGCTGCTGGTTCGTGTCCTTGAACTACACGAAGCTATAAAAAATTTAGATAAAATTTAAAATATTTTGAATAATATCGTTAATTTACATTGATAATTTACCTGAGGTGCTTGATCATTATCTAATTCGATAGTTAATAATGCTGCAGCGCCTTGTTCATTTAAAGACGCATTTTGACCTTGCCAAATAAAATATACTGAACGATCGCGACCCTTTGCAGAATGTTTTGACGGCAAACCACTAAGTTCACGGCCTAAATAATATAGTTTAATAACATATATCATCACAAATTTAAAAAAAAATTTAAATGAAATATATTTGATATCTACCAGTAATTGTAACAGAATACATCCAATGCACGATATAACTATCCCCAGAATAAAATTGTCCAATAGATGAATCATCCAAAAGAGTATGTGAAAATTCATCAATATGCCATACTTTTATATCTGTTGTTGTAACAATAAATTGTTTCATTAGCTGAAAAATAATTATCGAAAATGTATATATAAATTATTTATTAATATTTAAGCTACATTTTAGTTTATTATATAGTTTATTATATTGCTAAATAATATTATTACCTCATTATCATACCAACCAGTACCTCTACCTAAATGAGTTCCTTCAAGAATTAAATCAACTGGAATAGTACATTCTTCTAATAGAACATTAATATTGCACATTTCTATAGTTACAGTTCCATCAACATATTCTTCGTTTTTAATACCTCGAACTCGTATTATACCAGAAACATTTGGCCAGTCAAGGAATTTTTCCCTAAAAAGTATCGTTTCGACATGTTGTGTCAATTTAGCAAGTAAACACCATTTAGGCCTGACTTTAGCAGATTTTAAATCTGCTTTTGATATAGTGCGTCTACCAATCATAGATGCCGCACTAATTGGACACACAGTACATTCTGAATAATCATATCCTTCTTGCCACATTTCTGTAGCAAGATGTGTAGCAAGTCTCTTTTTATCAGTTGAAGCTCCTTTACCACTCCATATGTACATTTCACTGCCGAAATCGAATACTAATACCTAAATACAAAAATGTAATTATTTATAATTACATTAACAATACAAGATGTTAATATATTGAATATTTTTGAAGTCAATTCTAAATACTAAAACAAAGAAATGTTGAAATAAATTTATATTAAATGAAACGATAATTTAATAACTTAATAAATAAATCTCAATCGATATTTTTATTATTGTTTTCTAGAATTGATCTTCCAAAGTTGTTTCACATATATATTATATGTATAATATACATCATATATATCACATATATATTATATAAATATATATTATATAAGTATATTATATATATGTAAAGTATATATGCTGAAGTATATACCTTATTTGGATCAAGCATTTCAATTTTTGGTATAATACCCCAATATTTTTCAACTGGTACTAATTCTTCATCTTTAATTTCATATACCATATTTGTATCTATCATAAATGTTTCATAAAGTTCATCTTCATCAGGATGTCCACCATCAATAACTGTTATCAATATAATGATATCAATGTTCTATAAAATATTAATATACTTGTATATGATAAAAAAAATACTATTTTACCATCCATATTGTCGTTTTCTATACCAAGATAATTCCAAAATTTTTGTAGTTGACTTTTTGTACAAGTTATTTTATCTTCATTAATAATAATAACTTGAGATGTTTGACAACCAAGATCTTTATTTTGTTGAATACTCATTGCAATTTCTGCACCTCGTGCTTTTTCAATAACATTACAATATTTTCCAATGTAATTGTAAACCTAAATTAAAAATATAATAAAATACATTTATAAATAATTAATAAAATTAATTAATAAAACACATTTATAAATATTTATAAATAAATTTTGTAAAATAATTCTTTTAATAACCTCTGATTTTGTTACTAAAACAAAATTATCACCACTATTTATACTTTCTGCGACTGGTTCAACTAATCTCACTTGTATATGTCTTCTGCCTTTAATTAAAATTAACATTAAGTCTTTATATGGTTGTAATTTATTAGAAGAAATATTTGTTTCTGCTATATTCCTTAGAGTTATATTACTAAAGTCTTCAGTAGAAGCTAGACCAGCTAGTGCTTCCATAGCTAATGACGAGTTCTTAGCTACTGTAACATAATATAATAACATAATATTATAGCAACTATTTATTATTATAGCAACAATATCTATACTATTTTTTAAAATTTGATACAACTTACATTTTTCAACATTTAATTGCTTCATTACTTTTTCTGCAATACCAGTTCGGATTTCAGTATACTCTGATTTCAAATCAGTACGAGCTGCAAGTGTTTTAAGTGGATTTCTAGACATAATACGTCGTCGTTTTAATCGTATATTTCGTTTTTGAACTAATCTATAAAAATATAAATTTATGAAAATTGTTACTTAATAAATAATTAATATTAGTACTAATAAAGAAAGAAAAATTTACAATTCTGATTGCGATGTAATTATATCAAAATCACTTTCATTTAAATCAACAGATTCGGCCTCGCATTTTTCTAATGAAATTCCAGTAAAAAAAGAAGTGAATGTTTCGTCATCTATCTTAGGTATTGAGACAACAGGTAACTCATTCTTTCCCATTTTCAATTCTTCAGCTATGAAATATATTTTTAAATAATGTTGTTCAAAAAAAAATAACTTGTAAAATAATTTTTTACTAACCACTATCATCACTTGTAGGTTCAGAGAAACTTCCTCGTAATTTAATACATGAATCCTTGTTTGGACTAGTTGGCATAGACATAACATCTTTTTTGTATCCTAAAAATAAAATGCATTTTTAATATATAGAAATTTAAATTTGAAAAAATAATTAAAAATATTTAAATAAGTAAATAACTTTGCCTTTTTTTGTTCTAAATCTTTCAGGACGAGGAGTTTTCTTTTTTCTATCTATAATATTTCCTGTAACTTCAATAAGTGGTGACGATGGTCCTGGATCTAAATTTTCTAGTTGTTCTACTTTCATTTTGCCAGCTACTGTAAATTTTCTTACATCTGTAACAGCTATTCTTTTTTTCCAATCTTCTGTTGCGGATTCTAACTTTCCAAGACAATCTGCAAGCACTCCTTGTTTGATACTTAATTCTTCTTTATTTGATAAATTGGAACATATACCATCCTAGCAATTTCAATTAATAATAATAAATATTGCAAAGTATTTTGATTTTGCAATAAAATTATTTAAAGTAATTTACCGATGAATTACATGAATTATGTTCAGAAGCTATACGTCGCTTCCAATTTGTATTTCCGCTACGTTGTAATGCAGCTAATCGTTCTGCAATACTCATACTTGGGCCATCATTAGTATCAATTGTGTGTATTTCTTGTGTTATGCTACGGCATAATCCTGGAAGAGATACACCATGTTGCTTTTCTGTTATTGTAGTATTTGATTCACTTTCATTCGTTTTGTTGTTAATCGCGTGATGACTGATACTCTTTAACAACGGATTATACCTACAAATAGTTAATTATAATGTACATACGTTTACATACATGCTTTTTTATATAATATAATCTTATCATTGTTTAATTGTAGCAATTTGTATAATTGTAGCAATAATTAAAATATTCATCATCATGCGAAATCATATTTGATAAAACATATTTTATTAAAAATTATAATAAATATTCTTATAATTTATATCATTTTTATAATCATTATTGATATTTAATATAAAATTAATATAAATTTTTATTTGAAGTAAATTAATAAATTAATATAAAATTAATATAAAATATATTACCTGGTATGTTTTGGAAATATAGGATGGTGATTAGGAGATACAACTTCATCTTTTGTGCTACATGTTTCCTGACTTGTAATACATATCTTATTTCCAGATGTATGAAATGTTTCTTCATACTTTTTAGTAGTAATTTGAACATTATCTATATTATGTGATTCAGATTTGAATTTTCTATTTAATTCATCTTGAATATTACATTTGTGAAAAGGCACTGTATATTTTTGTTTAATTTTATGTTGCCTATCTTCTATATGATTATCCTTCTCATTATAGGCACAACTCATATTCAAATCATATTCTGATGAATAATTATTTTCCATTATACTTCTTATCTGTATATAATATCTTACTTTAAAAATTATGTTCTTATTAAATTTTTAATTTTTGTTATTCAAATGTTATTATTTACCTTATTTTTTTCCATATTAGATTCTAATATAGAATGTGATGAAATACTAAAATTTTCAAGTGTCTGTTGTTCTAATTCTTCAGATTCTTTTTTAAGTACAGATTTTATTAATTTCATTCCTTCAAGTTCAGAATTTTTTTCTTGCAGTGCATTATGTACATGTAATGCAACAGGTTTTAAAATGCTTTTTGGTAAATCATCTTTAAAAATAATTAAAATATTAATAATTTATATCATTTAAAAATATATTTTAATAAAATAAAAAATTTACCAGTATTTAATGAACATTGATTAATAGTATTTAATGGAGATATTCGAGATGCTACTTCAACTTCTTC
The DNA here is from genome assembly GCF_000469605.1 of Apis dorsata. NCBI lineage: Eukaryota > Metazoa > Arthropoda > Insecta > Hymenoptera > Apidae > Apis > Apis dorsata. The sequence goes on from NW_006263452.1 coordinate 1,145,603, forward strand.
CGATGTAACTGGTTGTGTTTTATAACGAGCAGCTGGTCGTCTTCGTGAATATTTTTCTAATGATAAATTATTTGAACATTTTTCAGTATCAATTTTTTTATTAAATAAACGTACTCGTTCAGCTAAACTTAATTTTGAAGGATCAAATTCGTCATCAATTGTGGTTATATTATTTTCTGCCAAACTTGATTTTTTAACTAATGTAATAGTAGCATTACGTTGATTTTGTAAAACTGCTTCTTGCACTTCTTGAAAAGTTACTGGTTGAGTGTTAAATCTATCATTACCTTGATTTTTTCGTTCTCTATATCGTTGTATGTTACGTGAAATGTTGCTCGATATTTTTTGGGACATATCCTTTTCTTTAGAGTTTGCTTTTTCTTGTAAAGTTTTAAAATGTAATGTCATTTTAGAAACACTGTTGGTACGATGTACATCATTATCTTCTTGAATGTTTTCAATATCTGTTTTTTCTTGTAAACACTGTGTTTCATTATTTAAATACTCTTTATCATTCATTCTATTAAAAACTGAAGAATTACTATTATCACTACTATTATTTACAAGAAGTTCATGTGAATTCAATCTACTTCCTTCTTCACTTTCAAATACTGTTGCAGTTTGATTTTCCTTTTCTGTAAATTTTTCTTTTGTTGTGCTATAATTAAATATAATATTAATTTAAAATGTTTTGTAAAATTTAAATGAATGTTATTATTATAATTGATAAATTTATTATTTGTATGATATATATAAAACTTGTAAAATTTAATAATATAATATTATTTTAAATCTTGTAATGTAAGAATATTATGATTCCCAATTTAAAAATATAATAATATAATAATATTTACAAACAATATAAAAATATTTAATAAAAATACTAATATTAAATATTTAAACTTAAAAATTTTCTTATTTAATATTTACTAATATTATAATATGTTTTTTGTACACTTCAGATAAAATATCATAAAAAAGAAAAAATCTTAAATTTTACCTTTTATAATTTATAAAATGAGTTTAAAAAAAAGTATCTTACTAGAAAATACTATCTTAAATCAAAACTTTTAGATAGACATACAGGTTGTGTGCATGCTCTGATTCTCTGTTTTCTGTAGCTTTTAGAATTGTTAGGTGATCTATAATTAAACTTGGCACAGATTCAATATCTTGCCAAAGTTACATATAACTATA
>NW_006263452.1:1146822-1147039 GCF_000469605.1 Apis dorsata
GACTAAACACAAACAAATATTTGGTATAAAATATCATATATCAAAAATATTAATAAACAATAATAAATGAATTAGAATATAATATATATTTTATATATATTATACATTATATATATTTTATATATTATATATATATAATAAAAATTAATAAAAAATTTCTAACATAATTATCTTCTAATAATTATTTCTAAAATAAGATTATATAAATGATAATAAA
>NW_006263452.1:1147646-1149069 GCF_000469605.1 Apis dorsata
ATTATAGCCTTTTAATTTAAAGATATATTTGAAAAATATAAAATATTTAATTTTATAAAAAATAATATTTCATTATAAATAAATATAGTAATAAATAATCATTAAAAATAAAGATAATTCAATTTCTTTAATATTACCTGTATATTTTGGCACAAGAAACAATAGAAGTATTGGCACTCTCATCATCCAGAGAAAAATCTGTTTTTAAATAGGTATTATTAATTGTTAATTTTAGTTGTGATTTTTCTTCTGATATAGCATTCACAGATATTAATTCAAGAGATCTTCTTTTATTAAGTACACCAGTAAATTCATTAGGAATATTAGAAGGTTGAATATGGCCCACTGATTGTGCTCTTTTTCGCAAAAATAAATTTGATGGTTCTATACACATATCATTACTAATAACTGTTTCATCACATAGATTTAAACGGACTCGTGATTCGTTGTCTCTATTGCTGGATTGTTTCAATATAGGTCGTACAGGATCATTTTCTAATACTCCGCTCGTTCTATTTTGTAAAGTACGATTTTTAAGCATTGATAATTTTTTTGGTGAAGTCAATTCTGTTTCATAATTACATTCATCTTGTGAATTCTTTCGAGTACATTTCAAAATAGTTTTCTTAGGTTTATCGTCATGTTCATCTGATTCTGTGCTCGATTTCTTTTTCAATATTGGTCGTGGTTCTAAAGATGGAGGATCACTACCAAATGATTCTTCTCTACTATGTTTTTTTTTTAAGATTGGTCTCACCTCAGAACTATCAACTATTTCAGGATTACCCACATTTGTTGTTTCCATTGTAATGGTTACGTGATGATTAACATTAGTTATTCGTTGACTATTTGTAGATTTTCTCTTAAGTATACCCTGTGGTTCTGTAGAACTAATTTGACGATCTTCTCTATCATCTTCTCTAGATGATTTTCGTTTTAATATAGAAGTAGGCTGAGGATCTGGACTTTGATCCCTTTTAATAATTTCATCTAAAGATGATCGTCTCTGATTTTTTAATATTGGCCTAAATTCAGAATATATATTGTCAGTAGATGAAATGTCAGGTGAGCAACTGCGCCGTCGAAGTATTTCACTTTCATCTAAGCTACTGCGCTTTTTTAAGATACCATGTCTTTTATGTGTTGGTTCTCTAACAGATGGTGAAAACTTTACAGGCAAAACTGCATGATTTATTGTATTAGATACATTTTGACTAGTATCAATATCAGATATTTTATGTTTGAGAATTGAAACCGGTATATGTTGATGACTTAAAGATCCATCTTGGAAATGTTCGTCATTTGATTTTTTTAAAATAGAATTTTTTCTTGGTGATAATTGTAATATACGCATATTATTTTCTGTATTAGAAGGAAAAATTATTTGACATGATGTATTAGATGAATTCTCTAATCGTGATTC
>NW_006263452.1:1149185-1170589 GCF_000469605.1 Apis dorsata
AATGCTGTTAATGCATCAACTCTTCGAGAAACTTCTGAATCACTATGTTCATCACTATTACAAAATTAAATTTTATAATAAAATTGTAAATTTAAATATATAAAATAAAAAAAACATAACTACCTAATTCGTTGTACATTTAAATGTTTACTGCTTGCAGGAGAATTAAGTGAAGGCAATGTATAAGTTTTAGAATAATTTTCTTTAACTTTCTCACAAGTAATTTTTGAATCAAAGGATTTTTTACTTAAATTAGTTAATTCATTACTAGAATTTGAAGTAGATATTGTATCGGATATGTAGCCTCGTTTACTTGATTGTCTTTTAGTTTGTTTAATATTACTTTCAGCTGAAATATGTAAATAAAATTTTTAGTAAAGCAAAGTTTTTCAATAAATAATTTTTAATAAATTACTTACATTGATTTAAATGATCTTTTGCTGTTTCCATATTAAGTGATCGATTTAGATATGATTTTCGTTTATAACTTTTATCTCTTTCTCGTGAAAAATTTGTAATATTACTATTATTTGATATTGGATGTTCCTTTATATATATAGCATCGTTATATATATATTGTATATTATATAGAGATATATTATTAATATAAAATATGTATACATACAATATATAAATGAATATAAAATAATTACTTACATCTTTAAATGATAAACTAGTACTAGGTTGAAGACTTAAAGATGTAGAATTTTCAGACATAGTTAACTTTCTTGATGACATTGTCCCACCTATATAAATATAATAAATATAATATATATAAATACAATAAACTTTATAAATAATTATATTAAATTATATTAATTTATTAAAAATAAATAAAAAGTCTAGTTTTTACCATTAGGTGATATAATGGAAGCAGCACGTAATCTTGAAGCTTTGGTTTCACGAACTGGTGCTGTTTTACACAATGTATAGTTTTTATTACTCTCCTTATTTTCTGATCTTGAAATCATCCGATTATTTTTTTCCAACATGGAGCTACGATTTTTATTTTCTATAAAAATATTGACAATTATAATTATTACACTGAAGTACATTACATATATCTTATAGAACTTTTTATTTTTTAGCAATTGTTTTTTGTAATAATAATAATCTAAATTAATAAATATACAATATAGAATTTAAAAGAGATTTAAAAATATTTATTATTATTATAATTATTATTATATTATTATTATTATTATATAATTAGTATTATTTTTATTATTTATTATTTATTATTTAAAATACTTACTATTTATATTACAAGATGTTATATTTTTTCTAATTTGACATTCTGAATTTTGCTCATTATTATGCATCTCATTATAGTGAGAGCAAATATTTTGATTTTCATATTGTATGGAATTATTTTGTGTTCTATTTGATGTTTCTTCACTAGTTGCCATTAAAACTGTAGCTCCAGCAGCTACCATTCCTAAAACCAGATAAATATCACATCTGACATTTTTAAAAATATCATTTTTAAAAATTTTATTATACTTATATAAATATATTTAACTTTTTAAAATTCAAAAATATAGATTATATAAGAAATAAATAAAAATAAAATTAAAAAATTTAATGATTTTTCAATAATATAATATTATATATGCTATTTTCAATAAAAATAATAATTGTAAACGTTTTGACAACAATTCATTTATTTCTCATGAATTAGAACATATGTATACATGATACTGAATTTAAAAATAACATTAACAAAAATTTTCACCTGTTTTGAATTGAAATTTAAGCCTACATATTGTTACAAAGTATAACATGAAAGATTTCATCGATAATGATAACGTTATATTTGTCAAACTTAATAACAATGTTGAAAATGTTTGCAAAATTCTAATATTATACAATATGAATTATAACAGAAATTTTCCTCACACTTACTGATCTAATATAATTTTTGTTTCATTGTAGAACTGTATCACGATTTCAAAAAACAAATTTACAAATAATCAAGAACACAACCAGTGACGCAGATCAGTTATGTCGTTATCACAGTTATTCAATAAATGTACTACTTATAAAATATATATAAAAAATATCTATTAAAATTGGATAAATACGAAATATGTAAAATTTTAATTTTATCGCGAACAAAAATTTAAAATAGAAAGAAAAATTTATTCGTAGCGAAAATTGCACAGGTATTAGTCATTACAATTTCTCTCATAATGAAGTAAAACGAGTAAAACCGAAGCTAAGAATTAAACTAGATGGCGTTACTTGAATTAAATAAATATATTATTATAAAATAATAAAAAAGTAACACATGTGATTCAATGGAAAGTATACAGATTTTTCAAAAATTTAAAGTGTTTTTAAATTTTTCTTTTACATTCCTCATATGATAATATTCTTTAATTTTCTTTTAATATTCTTTAATTAATAACGAAATTTAATAAAGTAAGAACAAGAATTCTTTAATATAAGATTCTAGAAACTAATATATGTAAATATTATAATTGTGATTTAATAAAAACAAAAATTATAATTCATATTATTAATATTTATATTAAATATTAATATTAAATATTAATATTAAACTATAAATAAAAATTATTGTGATATACAATAATTGAAAAAATCAGAAAAAATATTTAAATTATTTATTATATATTTATTAAATTACAAAAATGTGTAAACATAACTTTTATTTTTTAGAAATATGCAGTTCCAAAATATATATAAAAATAATTAAAACATGGATAATACGGAATTATTATTCTTCGATACATTTTCACATGATATTTCTGAAGTAAGTATAAAATTATTTTATTTATATAATAATTACATCAATAGAACTATTTATTTATTGCAGGAGCTTAATTTAGATTTAGTTCAATTCCCAAAACCTGTTTATATAAGTGAAGTTAGAATTATTCCATTAGGTGCTAGAGTACAAGCTGATTTTCCTGGAGGTGTTCGTCTGGGGTATTTAATTAATTAATAAAAATTATATATTAAGATAAAAAATAATTTTCTTTTAAATAAATTATAAATTAAATAATATTATATTATATAGGGCCACAAATCCATCTCAATTTGAAATTGAATTTTTTGTAAATGATTTAAGTAAGCCTGGTGCTTCTACATTTGAATCTCTTGGAGAATTGGAATATAAACAAAATATTCATATTCAATTAGAATGTGAAAGGAAACAAATACCAACAGATGGATTAGTACTTAGGGGCTGGTATACTACTATTACTTTAGCAGTATATGGAACATTAACTAAATCTTTAAATAATCCCCAAGAAGTTGTTAGTTCAGCTGCTGGTTCTGCAACTTGTGTTACTGGATTAGAAGAAGTAGTAGAAAATACTACTCAAATATCAGAACAACAATCTGAATGGTATTATGAAAATCAAGCACAAACAAATTCAAATGTAAATGTTTTATATATATATATATATATATATTATGTAAATTTATAATTTTAAAACAATAATTTTAAAAAAATTTACATGGAATTTCTAGGAAACATGTGTTGCTGCAACACCTCCTCCTCCTATACAACCAATTCAAATAGTAGAATCATCCAGAAATTCAATCTCAGATACTGGAAAGACAGAAGTGGGTCATTGGGAAGAAGATGCTACAACTAATACTTTAAAATCTACAAAACGTCCTTCTTCACCTCCTTCTGAATCTTTGGTATCTTTAAGTCCTGAATCCATATCTGCCGAAGAAGAAGAAGGAGAACAGGATGGTGCTGATCATGAAACAGGAGAGCCTTTTGAACCTATATTATCTGATGAAGATATAATGACAGATGATATACCACCTACTACAGAATATGAATGTGAAAATATACAGCTAAATAATATTTATTCTTTAACACCACCTGATTTATTGGATTTGGAAGAATTAATGAATGTCACTGAAGAATATCATATTAACAAAGAAATGTTGGATAAGATTCATGAAATATTTCAATCTATATCAAAATCAGTTTTACATTTTAATAATGCCTCAGGTCAGGAAAAAGAAGCATTTGTTCATAATTGCGAATCGTTATGTGCAATACTTACTCCTTTTCATTTGAATAATACAGATTTTAATGATTTGACCAATATTGTAAATGCTGGCTTAGATATGGATCTTGCTCGTGCTCAACCTCAACCAGCTTATAAAGTTCGTCATGTTAAAGTTGGTGTACGATTAGCGGAAACTTTGTGTAAACTTCCACAAGGTCCAGAAATACTATTAAAAGTAGATGCACCTTATAAATTATTAGCATTGTGCATGCGCGAAAATGTAGCACTTCCTGTAAAACTTTCCGCTCTTCGTACATTGGATGCTGCATTAATAAGTCCAATAATTGTTAAAGAGTTTCTTAAATCAAAAAATAATTTATATAAAAATGCTTTAATGATGTTAGATACAGCAAAATTAGCAAGATTAAAATATGCTTTATGTTCATTATTACGAAAAGTACATACATATGAATTTCTTAGTGAAATGAAAGAAATTGATGAATTAGCTATCATTGAATTAACAAATACATATATATGTTCACCCACATTAATGGCTCAACCAAAACGTCAGCTTCCTGCCGGAGCTCAAATGGAATTTGAACGAGAATATAATCGAAATCCTCGATGTCATTTAATAGCATATTTTGAACATCATAAACTGCTGTATCATATTTTATTTGCTCTAACTTCACCAAAATCGGATTTAAATTTAATTAAAGCTGCTCGACGTTTTCTTTTACGTATTTCTGATACTAAAGAAGGTTTATTGTATTTATTAAAAGAACCAGAAATTACAAAATTAATTTTAAAAGCTTTAAAATGTGATTTACCTGGAGCAGGATCAATTTTAGGTTGGCGATTGCAAGTTGTACAATGTTTATTACATTTAAAATATCAACCTTCTGATTGGATAGCTTTAAAAAAACTTCATTCTTTTTTAATATATTCTGATGGTTTACAAGCTATAATAACAATACTTCCTACAGGAGAATTCATTGATATTTTAATTCCTTATCTTTCTGATCCAAATCTGTGTGAATTTTCTGCAGAAATTATTTCAGCAACAATTCGTTATTCTGATCGAATAGAAATATTTCAAAACCGTGCTACAATTATTTTAGAAAAATCACGAACTCAAGCAGTTTTAAAAGATGTTACATCATATTTAACTACAGCTGCACAGTCATCTCATTGGAATTATGGAGATGTTTCTCCATTAGTCACATGCATTAGAAAAAATGCAGATAAAGCAGCTTATCTCCCAGGACAATTAATTACAGCATGTAGAATTTTATATTATCTTATTTTTCCTTTAAATAATGATGTAGATCCAATGGAACCTTATATTGAACTAAAATACAGAAATGCATTAACTCAATTATTTGCTGCTGATGGTTTAACAGCTCTTATTGCAGTTATGGCAAATATTTCTGAATTTTATGAACAGCCATTTTTACATCGTGCAGCCTTAACAGGTAGAAGAGGTTTAGCATTAGTTGCATTACTCCTTCCATGTGTAAGATTAACAAGAGCATTATTAGAACGCCTTATGAAATGTATGGCTACAGATTTCAAAGATTTAACAGCTGTAATACCATTACTTGGTGTTTATTCATTAGTAGAAGCTATTCCTTCTATTCAAATTGTCCAAACTTTATCTGAGGAAATAGTAGGAACACTTTTAGTATTCACACAGGCTGTGGATTCAGATGGATCAGGAAATGTAGCAAAATCATTGTGGACACAAATGTTAGGTGAAGTTCTCAAAATGGTTTCTTTAAGTCCATGTAATTTTATACCAGGATTGAAACTTTTAACAAGACTTTTACCACCAGTTTTAACTTTGAAAGAAACAATGACTGAAGATGCTACTCGAATTTTAGGTGTTAGAAAATTATGGTCTGCTCATTTACAAGCACAAGCTAATAATTTAACTGAAACATTGCGGTTACTTTGCGCCAGTTGGAATAAAGATTTACTAATTCTTCTTTCAAAAGTATGCAAACAATTAAGTGATTTAGCAGCACCTACAGCATTACTTGTAGGTAGATGTTTATTAGATGGTATAATAGCTGCCACACCATTAGAAAATAATGTTTTAATTCTTACTTTACTTAGCGAACTTGCAAGACATGCACCTATGAAGGCTACTTTGTTAACTTTAACTAGCCCTGCATCTAGAGCACAGGTTAAATCTGATCAAAAGTATCCACCTGTTATTGAAATGATGTGCACAGCACTTAAAAATACAAACGATATTAGAATACAATATGAAATTCTTGATATCTTTGAAACATTATGTGATTATACATTAAGTCTTATGCAAGAAGACATTAGTGAGCCATTTGAAAAAAGACTTACACATTCAGTACCAAGTAAAGAACCGCTTTTATCTATTTTAGCTGTATTAATTGATATATTAGCAACTAGTACGAAATTTGAAATTGAGATATTACAAAGTACACTTCGTATACTTTTATCTCTTATTAATCATAATTATGGTTTATATCATGTAAAAAGTTGTTTAGAAAATAATCCTGATGCATTACGATCATTATTAGATCATATTTCGGCTTTAGAAGAGTCAGAAATTCAACTTATTGTGGATTTAACTATAATGTTTTTAGAAAATTTAATTACATCTGAATCACAAGGAAGATCTTTATATCTACGTATACAACAATTATCAGCCCTAATATTATGGGATAAAAATGATCATCCTTTGGAAAAAATAAAACGTGCACAAGAATTAGTTGAAATCTTAAAATCTGCAGAAGATAAAGAAGAAAAAGAACCAATTCCAGAAATGTTAGAGCCATTATTACCAACTCCCGAAGCTTTGTTGAATCAATTTTCTCAACGATGTTTGGGTACACCAGATCTTGTTTCTAAACGCCCAAAAAAATTTACATTTATGTGTCCAAATCAAGCACCAAACGAAAATACAATAGATTTATTAGCACTTGCAGCTGAATTACTTCCTACTGACTTTAATTTATTATCAGAAGCTCAAAATTTATGTTCTAAGATTCCACCTGATGATGCTACTCAACCACTACAATCAAAAACTCAAACTGATGATCAAGAAACTAGAGATGTACAAAAACAAGCTATATCTCCTGTTTCTAAAGTAAAACAACCATTTGGTAAATTTATATTCATTATATATTTTTCATTGTAAATTTTAACAATCAAATCATTCAGAGATCAAACTGATCAATTTTACAAATTTTAATAACAATTTATAATTTGTGCTTAACTTAATGATTTAAATTAACAGAATTGATCAGGTTGACTTTTTTTAATATTCATTTCATCAGTTCAAAATTAATAATAATTTAATTAAAAAATATTTCTTCACAGTTACACCTATGCGAGGTCGGACACAATTTACCAATTCTTTAAGAGGTGGATCAGTAGTGGGTAGTGTAGGCAGAGGAGCAGATCCATTTAGATCAAGACCACCAAACACTTCGCGACCACCATCGCTTCATGTAGATGATTTCGTAGCATTAGAAACATGCGGAGCACAACCAACTGGACCTACAGGATATAATAAATTGAGTATTCGCGGAACATGTCCTTCACGTGCAATCAATACAGGAACAAGAAGTCGTCCTTGGACACAAGAGACTCGCCCTCCTTATCTTCGTTAACTTTAATAAGATTATCTTTATTGTCCATTAATCATTTGATGTTTTAATTGTAAGAATTTTATGTTAATAAAATTTAATTTATTTATAAAATTTATAAAATGTAATATTAATAAAAATGTATATATTAATAAAATATAAATTTAATACAAAAATATTTTTCTTATAACATTATTTTTTATAAAAAATAAAACAAGGATATAATTATAGTATATATAAGTATATATAATAGTATATTATAATATGTGAATATCAATTTAATTTTATTTATTATTTATTAAAATAATTATGTGTATATATACATGTAAAGAGAAAAGAGAGAGAGGTATTAAGAAAAAAGATACAAGGTATAAAATAGAAATATTAATGTCTATATACATATACATACGTATATACATACACATATATATATATGAGACTATATTGAAGTTTTATATAATAAAATATATATAATATATAATAAAATAATAATATAAATTAACATTAAATCAGATTGTAAACAAAAAGAAAATTTATTTTGACAATTTTATATTATTTTGTATTTTTTCTTTCCAATTTTCATATCTTATTTTAAAGTCATTATAATCTTTCTTGATTTTATTAATTTTTAGATGATTATATTTGCCCTAAAATATTACATAAATATATATAAATAATAACATAATAAAATATATTATATAAATTATAATAATAATTAATATAAAATAATTTTTAATAATTAATTTACCTTATTTTTAATTATTTCTAATACTAATTCATCAAATTTTTCTAAGATATTTAATATATTTGTTGTTGGTGTAATATTATTATGCAATATATATTTCATTAAATGCAATACATATATAAAATTCTTATAATAACATGCATTGTAAAATAATGTTTCCAAGATTTTGAAATTTGGTGCATAACCAATGGTATCAATTTGTTCTAAAAGTTCCAGTCCATCTTTACACCTAATACATCCAATAGCCAATACTCCAAATGTAACAATATTTGGTGTAAAATGATGTCTTTGAATTTTATTCAATATATCCTTTATTAAAATATAAATATTATAATTAAACATCAATTATATTAAAGTAATATAATTAAAGTAATTACTTACTTTGGCAGCATTGTATTGTTTTCTTAAACATCTCCTTTTAATAAGTATATTGAAGAAAGTTATATCAGTTTTAATATTATTTGATTTAATATATTTAAGGAAATATTGTTCTGCTTTTATTGTAGATGGAAGTAAATCTAGTATTAATGTTATTGTTTTTATATTAGGTTCTACATCATCATTTTTCATATGTTTTAAAAATTTATCAATTCCACCAAACAAAAGTAATCGATTTATTTTTAATATATTATTCAAATTTGGAGATAACAATGTATTTTCATTATTTATGTTTATTTCTGAATTTTTATTGTTTGATTTAAAATAATTATATTTTTTAAGCATAAGAACAAGTGAAGTACTTAATACTGGTGGAGAATCTAATAAATCTGATCTTTCAGTTTCCATAAGTTGAATCTGAGTATTCTTTGAATTTGGTACCAAAATGTCATTTACTTTTAGATCACCAAACTTTGTGTCTTTAATTGCCTTTAAAAAAAGATTATAATGAAATATGTTTGGTTTTATTTTAATTATTTTCATTTTATGCCATAAGTATAATGCATATTTTAATCCATTTTCTGTATCACTGATTGTTGCATGAAATAAAGCAGAAATTATATTCTGTGAATAAATATGATTATCTTTTGCTTCATCTGCTATTTCAAAAGCAATTGAAATTTCTTTATGCCAACTATAAGCCTTAATAAGGGATGAATAATGTATATCATTTAAATTTATTTTTTTCTCATAAAAGTATTTTCTTAAAAATGTTAAATGTTTTAATGCTTCTTCTTTATCTTTTGCTTCAGCACAAGCATTAATTAAATTAGTATATATATGTGGAGAAAGAAATAAACCTCTTTCTTTTATTTGTTTAAATAATTTAAAACATTGTTTAATATCACCTTGTTTAGCAAAAGCAGATATTAAAAGCCTATATATATATAAATTAGGTTTATCATTATTTTCTTTCATTAAATCTAACACACTTAAGGCTAATTGTAAATTTTTATTAATTAAATGAGATTTAATAAGTTTATAATAATTTTTTTGAGTAAATTTTTGTCTCTTTGGAATCATATTTTCAGTAAATTTTTCTTCTTCTTCTTCCATTTTATCCATTTTAATTCTCTCATATTTATTATATGAAAGATCTCCAAATATATTAGGATCTTTTGGTAATATTTTTACACAAAACTTTCTATTAGAGATTGATAAATATGAAAAATTTATTTTATCTTTCACATTGCAAATGTCTCTTTTAAATTGATTTTTATTATGAGATATGATATATAAATATATCTTATTATTTATATAATTAATATAATTATATCTTTGTAATGTGCATAAAAATTGTTTTGTTTGTTTAATATAACAATAATGATTACTTATATAACCTAGAATCTTTAATTTTAAAGAACAGTTTTTTATAAAAATCATAATTGATAATTTATTTTTCTTTTTAGTTAATTTTCTTAAGCTTTATCATTTACATATGATATTTTTTTATCTTTATTATTTATTATATTAAATCTTTTAGTATCATTAATTTTAACGGTTGACTTTCAAAACAAATATTATTTATATATTCTTTTATTATAAAATGATCACGAAACAATAAAAAGATACATATTTTTATAATATATATTTTTTAACATAAAGAATACCTTTTAAAACTGAGAATTTTAATTAAAATAAAATTTTAACTAAAATTTATTATTATGAATGAGAAAAGAAGATATTTAAAATAAAGAAGATTATAGAATATGCATTTCAAGTTAAAATGTTCAATCATATATATAAAAAATGATATAAATGATATAAAACATAATCTATTTACATTCATAAATTATATAAAAAAGTGATATATATTTAAATTATTTAATTATATATTAATGAAATTTAATTACAAAATGGCACACTAGCGCTAAGTACAACTACAATATACAACTTGTATGTAACAATAATGGTAATGGTAGAGTTAGTAGTGGTCGCGTCAGTTCGATAAAGTCCGTAGTGATTTACAGAAAGAAACGTGATATATTGATCAAATGTGTCTTCAATCAAGTATAATTATTAATGAAGAATTAATTCATTATTGAAAGAAGATTTATTCGATTTATAAGTATCAAACAAAAAAATGGAAAAAACAGAAGAGAATGAACATAATGTGTTGCGAGAGGTTTTAAATGAAGAAGAATTAGCGCAAATACCTGAAGGATTTATAAAAAAGCTCAATGTTTATTTCAATGAAAAATTTGAACAGTATATTACAGCAAAAGCAGTTTTTGAAACTAATAGAAAAAATTTTGGTAAGTTTGAAATTATATATTTTTTGTCATAATAACGATCGTTTATTTACACAAAGGAATTAACCTCTCTATAGAAATATGCCGTATTCATCATAGTTTATATGAAATATTTTTTTATTAAACATATAAATGAAATTTTCGCAAAATAATTCGCAAATTAATTTTATAGAAAAGATATCTATAAGATTTATATACATGTATAATATTATAATATATAATATTAAAAAAATTAGATTATTAGTAAAACAAAAAATATTTTTATTTAAATTTTATTAGATCAAACTTTAGATAAATTACAAAAAGATTTGGCGGAAGAAAAATTAAATTTTGAAGAATGTAAAGGAAAACTTGAATTAGCAGAAAAATGTACTGTGGAATTACAAACTAGTTTAGATCAATCTAAAAGTGAAATACAAAAATTGCAAGAAACTGTTAAAAGGTATTATTGAAAAATATTTATATTATATTATATATAAAATTTTTATATATATATAAAATATTTTTATATATCTAATATATATATATATATATAGATAATATTGATCATATAATATCATTATTATTATATAACTCTATAATATATAACTATATAAAAAGTATTTAATTATTTATAGATTAGAAAAAGAAAATGCTGATTTACGTAGGCATAGAGATACAGTTGTGGATGAGAGAGATGCATTGCAATTACAGGTTGAAAGACGAGATACAGAAATTGAAAGAATGCATACTGAATTATCTTCTTTGGGAACTCAATTACAAAATGCTGTTGCTGCAAAATGTCAAGCTCTAGCAGAAACAGAGGAGATTCGAAGTCGTGATATGACTCTTGAATTTAAGTATGTATTTATATAATAAATTCTTTCATTATTAAACAATTCAATTTTTAATAAAGTTTTAATATAATATTTGAAACTTTTTAGAGAAAAACGATTAGAACAAGAAAGAGCTCTTTTGTCACAGCAAATGGCTGGTCTTGAAGAAGAATTAGCAAAGAGAATGTCAGAATTACAAGCAACAAGAGCAGAAGCTTCTGCACGAGCACTCTTAACAGATACTCGTTTAGCACAACGCGATGAAGAATTACGTATTTCTAACGAAGCAACGGCACAGTTACGAGAATCGTATACATCTCTTCAACGACGCTGCGATGAACTTGCTCAGAAATTAGAAGAACAACGTACACATGAAATTTCTATGCATGCTTCTTATCGAGAAGAAATTGGTGCTCAGACTAGATTAGCAGATCTCTATAAAGGCATGGCTGATGAAGCAAATGCAAAAGCTGAAGAATTTAGTAATGCAGTTAAAGAACTTCAAGAATTATTAGAACATGCTACTGAACAGTATGGAACATTAGAGACAACACATAATCAATTTCAATTACAACATAAACAAGATTTAGATGAAAAAGAACAAAAAATAGAAGAACTTTCAAACGAACTAAATCATGCAAATGAATTATTGAAAAATATTAAACAAGGTAAATAAATACTAAGTTATTGTAATTTTTATAAGATTATTATTTATTTAATAATCATATGATTTCTTTTGTAGAAAAATTAGATCAAGCTGTTGAACAACTTGCACCTACAGCAGCTATAGCTAGTAGAGTTCTTAGAAAAGGCTTGAGTCTTACTCAAATTTATACACAACTAGTTGATGTAACAAATGAGTTAACTTCAGAACGTGAAGAAAATGAACGTTTAAAATCGCAAATGGATGTTATTTTACGTGAATTAGAAGAAAAAGCTCCTGTTCTCCAACAACAACGTGAAGATTATGAAAATGCAATGACTAATATTAATACATTAACATCAAGATTAGATGAACTTATAGCAGAAAATCATAGATTAGAAGAAACAGCTGATGAAGCAAATCGCATTGCTAAACACCACACTAAAGAAAATCAAAGGTTAAAAACTGAATTATCAGATTTAGCTAGACAGGTAAAAAATTAAATTATACATACTTTTTATAATTTTATGTATATTTTAATATATATATATATATTATATATTTGATACTTTTAGGTATGTTTTCTTTTGAAAGAAGTTCAAGAAAATAGGAGTGGTACAACTATTCAGACAAATGAATTTTCAAATTCAATGGATATGGATAATCTTGCTTCATCTGAAATTATTAGTAAAAAACTTGTCACTTTTAAAGATATTGAAGAATTACAAGAAAATAATCAAAAATTGTTGTCAATAGTTCGTACATTATCATCAAGACAAGAAGAAATTGAAAGAGCAACTGATGAAATAAATTCTGGGGAAATGAAAGAAAAATTAGATAGGTTTGTAATACACATATAAAAAATATATCATAATGTAGAATATTGTATTTAATTTTTTATAATTATAATAGATATTTAGAACAATTAGAAGATATGCAAGCTGCTCAAGACAGGCAAGCAAAAATGTTAGAAGGTCTATTGCGACAACGAGATATGTATAAAAATATGTACCAACAATGTTTAAAACAAACACCAGAAAAGAAAGAATTTTCCATTCCTGAAGAAGAAAGAAAAGAAATTGATGTAATAAAAACTGTTAAAGATGAAGTATCTATAATACAAGATGATATTAATCGAGAAAAAGAATTGCAAAGACAATTAGAAGAAAATGAAACGAAGTTAAAACAAGTTACAGATGAATATGACACATATAAAAAAGAAAGAGCAGCCCATGAACGAATGTTAGGAGATGAAGTAGAAAGACTTAGAAAAGAAGCAGAAGCTAATTCAGCTCGATGTTGTAGATTAAAAGCTCAACTAGATTCGGCTAATGATCGATTTAATCTTTTACAATCAAATGTTACTTCTTATAAATCTCAAATAAAAGTTCTTGAAGAAAAATGTTTTAATTACAATGTGACAATTGGTAATATTTAATATAAAATGTTTATTATATATTATATTATACATATATTATATACATATATATATATTATATAATATACATATATTATATAGTATATTATATTATACATTAAAATATTTATTATTTACAAATATTATGTTAACAATATGTATGATTTAATTATTTAAAAATTATTTTATAGGAAAACATGAACAAAGCTTAATGATTTTGAAAGACGAAGCTTTAGCAGCTCAAACACGATTATCCCGTGCTGAAGTACAATTAGAAAATTTACGTCAGGAAAGACAACTTTTACGTGATTCTGAAGGTCGTCTTTTGAAAGAACGTGAAGTATATCAGAGAGAACGTCAAACGCAAGCTTTATTACGAGCAGATGTTGAATCTATTAAAGCAAGTTTAGAGCGTGTTCAGGCTGAAGGTCAATTACGTGCTGAACAACGTTTAGATGATGCTACAAGAGAATGTGCTGCTTTAAGACGTCGATTACAGGAAGAACAAGATCGATTTAGAGAATTATCCGCACATTTAGAAAGACAGCTTGCTACAGCTCAAGAACGATTAACAGAGGAACGTAATATCACTGAACAAATTCGTGCAGAACTGGAACAAACTCGTCAATCTGACTTTCAAAATACGCAACGTATAGAAGAACTTAATACTAAATTAAGACAAGCTGTTACTCATTCAATATCAAAACCTTTCTCTGGTATGTATGAAATATAAACGTAAATTTTTATTTGTTTAATTGGAAATGATTAATAAAATTCTATATCTATTTAAACTTGCAGGCGATGAGCATCTTGTAAAGAGATTAAAAGAACTTGAAATGCAATTTGCAACAACACAAGCAGAAGCAAAATCTTTATCAGAACAATTAAAAGCTTCACGGCAGCAAAGCCAACAATATTGTGATATAGCAGAAAGTGCAGAAGCTCAATTAAGAGAGTTAACAACACAACATAACAAATATAAAGAAGAATTGGAAACTGCTTTAAAAGAAGCTCGTGTAAAAATAATATCTCTTCAAAAAAAAATTCAAGAACTAGTAGAAGAATTAGCAAAAGTTTCTAATGGACGACAAGAAACTGACTCAGAATTAAGAGAAAAATTAGCTGATGCAGAGAGAAAGCTCGAAGAATTAGATGAAGTTAAAGGAGAATTAGAAATTGTAAAAAGTGATTTACATAATGCTTCAATAACAGTTAAAGAAGCTGAAGAAAAATATGCTAGAGAAATGGTATTGCATTCAGCAGATTTACAGGTAAATATAAATATATAAATAGATAAAAAAAAAGACGAATTAATTTTTATCATTATATTATAGATATTAGCGAAATTAAAAGAAGATGCGCAAACAGTAGAACAAAAGATAGCAAATTTAACTCAAGAAAGAAATGCAGCTGTAGAAGCTTTAGAACTTGAAAGATTAGCTTATCAAGAAAGAGAAAAAAAGTTACTTGAAGAAATTCAAGAAATGCAACAAAGAATAGCAGATTTAGATGCGCAAAATGCTATTTTGCACAATCAAATTCAAGAGTTAAGCGATAAGACTGCCATCATGCATAGTCAACAATCAAAAATAAGTGAACATGAAAGTCTTGATACTAGTTTAGAAACCATGAACCGTAGTTTCAGTGGAGTTGAAGATGATTCTAAATCTGCTGAACAATTATTAAGAGTAATGAAGTATTTAAGACGTGAAAAAGATTTAGCTGTAGCAAAATTTGATGTTTTAAGAGCAGAAAATCTTAGATTGAAATCACAAGTAGAAGTTAGTATCAAATTATGTTATTGAAATTTTATTTTCATTTTTTATTTATAATTTCTTTTTTTATTTAGGTTATAGATAAAAGATTGAAAGAAACAGAAGCTGCCCTTAATTCAGAAAGAGAAAAGTCTGAAATTGATGTAGTCACGACATCTAAACATGCAGAATTGCTACGAAAAGTTGAGACATTGAATGCTATTACAGATTCTAATAGAATTTTAAGAGAAGAAAGAGATAGTTTAAGTGCAAAAGTTTCAGAGCTTACTGCAAAAGTTGCAGCACTTTCTGAGGAAGTAGTACCACTTCGAGATACATCAAGAGATTTACAAGCAAAAACTGAAGCTTTATTACAAGAAAATTCAAGTCTTAAAGGAGAAGCGACTAGATGGAGACAAAGAGCTAACGCATTAGTGGAAAGAGCTAATAAAACGAGCCCAGAAGATTGGCGTAGATTACAAACTGAACGAGAAAATCTAAGTAAATTGCTTACATCTGAGCGTGAAACACATGCAAAACGTGCAGAAGAATTAAATCAGTTAAAAATAGAAAAAACTAAATTAGAAGAACAATTAGTATTGCTTCAAAAACAAGTACAAGTTCAAGGAGAAGAAGTTCAAAAAGTGTCTGAAGAAGCCCGTAAATTAGGTCAAGATTTAAATGAAGCTCTTGCTGATTCTTCTTCTAAAGCTAAAGATTTAGTAACACTAAGGAAAGAGCTTGGTGATAAAGAAACAATTTTAAATGATATAAAAAATAAAGAAATTCAAATAAGAAAAATAGCGAAAAAATATAAGACTCAATTTGAAGAACTTGCAAAAACAGTAGAAGAAGAAAAAAATAGATCAGAAGAGTCTCGAATGTCTACTGGTACTTCTGCAAATGAAGATAATGTTCATGTATCTCAAGAACGTGAAGATCAATTGCGAGAAGAAGGCAGACAAGAATTACGTCAAGCAAACTTAGAATTAACATCAAAAATTGATGAATTGTCTCGTCAAATGATAGTTGTACAAAATGAAGCAGAATCGTTAAAAAAAGAAATCGATACTATGAATAAAACAAGTGTTGAAAAAGAAGAACGTGCAAAACAAGTATTAAAAGGTGCAAGAACTAAAATCATGCAATTAACAGAATCTAAAAAAATTTGTGAAAAGGAATTACTTGACTTAAAAGCAAAATTTGAAGCTGGTGCTAGTGAATCAGACACTGCTGAACATGACGCTAGACTTGCAGCACTTAAATCTCAAATGGAAAGTAGAATCTCTCGTCTGGAACATGAAAAATCAGAAATTCAAGCAGAAAAAGAAACTCTTGTACAGAGAGTTACTCAATTACAGCGACAATTAGCTGGTGTTAGTGGAATTAGTGCTACTACAGAACCACCAACAGCTAATATAAAACCTATGTCTGCACGTGCTGAAACTCCATTAGCGAGTATTCGTCCTATGAGTGTGGTAGTACAATCTAGAACAGCTGCCGTTTTACCTACAACTGCTACTGCGCCAGTAATGGTTGCACCTCATCAGCAGCAACAATCACAACAACAAGTAGTACATACTACTGAAACAAGCTCGCCAACTAGTAGTCTTCCAGATTTTCAACCAGCCAGTACTAGTAGCAGTTCATCACAGACAACACCAAGTACTTTACGACAACTCGTTGTACAGCCACAATTAAGTGAATCTGCAGAATCAACACAAAGAGAAGATCCAGAAAGTGCAGAAACGCTTAGTGTACAACAACAGCAATGTCAACAACAACAACAACAACAACAACAACAAACTGTTGCACTAGTTAGTCCAAGAGTAGAACAACAACAACAGCAACAACAAGCTGTAGTTAGTGATCAACAGCAGACTGTGGCTAGTAGTTCTACACAATCAGTAAGCACATCACAAGCTTCAACAGGTCATAAACGTCCTAGAGCTCTTGATTCAACAGCATCAGGATCTGGAATAGTTGAAGGTGTAGATCATAGTAGACAGGAACAAGTGCTTAGTCCCAAAACTAAACGAAGTAGACAAGAAATGTCATCTACTGCTAGCGCAAGTGCTTCAGAGGTCGAGTACCAGGTGAATTTAGATAATGAAAATATAAAATATATCAAATAATAATTATATATTTAAAGTATGATATATCTCTTTAATTTTTAGGTACCAACTTCGAGCCAAAGAGATCAAGATGAGGAAATAGAAGAGGGATGTGTTGTTGTTGTAGATTGTGATGAAGGTGAAGGAGGAGGCAATCATCAAACACAGGAAGAAGAAGAATTTGATAATGATCCATATGAAGAAATGGAAGAAGAAGAAGAAATGCCTTATGAAGTAGAAGTAGAAGTAGAAAGGGATAATAATGAAGTAGAAATTATAATGGGTGAAGATTCTACAAGTGTAGAAGTTCCTAGACAAACTCAAGTAACAGTACCTACAAACCAACAACAACAACAATCAGAAGCAATCAGTAGTGCTGGACCAACAGGAGAACCACCTACATCTTTTACAACTCGATCTTCACGTGGAATTGCACCAATGCCTAGGCAACAACAACAACAACATCTTCTTTTGGTAATCATTTTTATAAAAAAATAATATTTTTATAAAAAAAATAAAAAGAAATGAAGAAATTTGAATAAAATAATTTTTAGCCACAACAAGGATATGAGGATGGTGGTGATGATAGTATAGTACCAAGTACTCCAACTTTATTTGTACCACGTCGAGGAGATGGATTTGGAGAAGCTGTAAGTTCACCTCAAGTTCCTCAAGGACGCTTTACTTTTGGAGATTCATCTGCACCAACAACAGCATCATCAACTCCTTCGTTATCAACTCCTTCTGGATCAACAACTCGAACGATATTTGGATCATCTAGTTCTGGTGTAGCACAAGTAATTCAAGAAAGCATGGATGATACACGAATAGATCTTGTTCAATTAGAAGATGGTGGTACTGGTCGTAGTGTACCTACTACTCCTTTACAAGTTTCACCAGCAGCTGATTTACCACCTTCGGTATAAAAATTATTAAATGTTTTTATATAATATTATACTTCCATCATTTAATTAAATGATTTACTTTTAGACAAGCAGTGGACCATCAGAAGAACAAGAAACCCCAGTTTCAGTAACACCAATATCAGTAACAGGTACTACTGTTGGTGATACCAATGAAGAATCTACTATACCAAGTATTCGTGTTCTTGGTGTTGATGATCAACAACATAATCAAACTGAAATAATTACAGAATCTATTAGTACTACTCCGACCGAAGGTAATTATAAATTATATTATTATATTATATTATATATATAATATTATATATAATATTATATTATAATATATTATGTATAATATGTATAATAATAATAATTATACAAAAAATATAATTATAATATTTTGTATGTGTATGTATATGTATGCGCGCGCGCGCATATGTATTATATAGGTATGAGTTCAGAAGGCGAAAAGCGCACAGAAGAAGCTGGTCCTTTAATCTCTGGAGATGATGATGCAGTAGATACTGGTGAAGGAACTGAAGAGCCAGGAAGTGATATAGTGGAAGATGAAGTAGAAGAAAGTCGTGAAGCAGAAGCGTCTCCATCAAGTAATACTCGTCAAAGAGCAATGGCAGCAGCAGCTAATGCTGCAATTGCTGCTAATGGTACTAGAGGTGCTACAGCAAGACGATCAGCAAGATCATCGTTTAGAACAACACGTGGTACTCGACCTACACCTATTGTATGGGAAAGTCAACCTGGTGGTAGAGGTAAATATAATTATAATAATAAATTGTGAAATAATATATATTGTCTTTATATAATTTCAAATCTTGTATAAAAATATACAATTTTTTTCAAAGGACAAAGCGTAATACGTGGAGGACATGCAGCAAGAGGAACAAATAGCGAAACGGGAAGAGGACGCGGAACAAGAGGACGACGAATGCGATCTAAATATTCATATGCGCGATTTTAAGTTAAATAGTTTTGAAATCATGAGAAAAATTGCACATTATTGTCTTTGTACACGAATAGTGTAAGAAATGTTGACTATTAATATATCAACTTTCAAAACAAAAAAATATTTTTATTTAGTGATAAACGATAATTTCGTTGTACAGATACATTTGTCGATACGACATTTATTATATCTAAACTTAGAAAAAACTATAATATAAGTCTTATAATGGCAGTGTATATCTTTTTACATGAAAAAATGTTTAATGAAATTAAAAACATAATTTCATTTCCTTAAATTTTTTAAATCAAAAGTGACATTCCTCATAACAAAAATTTTTTCAAAGAAATTAAATTAAAATTAGCATTTAAATTGTCTTATTTTATTTTTTGGATTGATTTTGTATAATTATTTATTCGATGTCATATATAAAGAGTATTGGAAATATGTCTATGTGTACTTTTCTACAAGATATATATTTTAATTAGGTTTCATAATCTATTTAATGTTCGCCATGAAAATTTTATTAAAAATATTTGACAAAATGTATAAGTATTTTATTTTATATAAAAGCATACTTCTTAATTTTATAGATTTAAGTTAGAATTTTATCTTTTTCAATAATTATACAAGTATGCATTTGGAAACATATATGTATGTTTCAACTTTCGAATCTATTAATAAATAGATTTTAATAAATATATATTAATAAATTTATAAAATCCTTAAGTTTTATAATATTAAATTAAATACAATTTGATATTTATTATGAAATTTAATAGAATAAATAAAAAAATATATACATTCCAGATATATCTAAAAATATAACATATCGTATATTCGTATATCAGTCTTTTTAGCCTAGTTTAGTATTTTAATAGTATTTTAATAGTATCATCAATTAATACTTTTTCAATACTCAAATAATATTTACAAATATATATATATATATACACATACATACATATATATATTATACGTACATCAAAAATATATATGTATGTATATGTGTATATATATATATATATATGTACATATATATATTATATGTACGTTAGAAATATATTCTGAATGAGAATTTAAAAAAAAAGAAAATACATATAAATACTGGAGCTATTATAATTAATTAATAAATATTTTACACATTTTTCAATGCAATTTGAAATTTATCAATACCGTAATTTTGATGTTGTTACTATATAAATAAAACAATATCACAATGATAAATATTAAAATTGTTCTTCTGTATAAATCAGCGTAATTTCTAAAATAATAGACTTTGGTCCTCTTTATTTTTGTTTAATATTATTAGAAATATTTATGAAACAAAATAAAAAACATACTTAACTAATTATATAAATAATTTAATTTTTAAAATTGATACCATCTAAAATTTTTTAAATTTTTAATAAAATTAATCATATATTTTTTAAAAAAAATAATGATAATTTCTATAGTTTTATATGATATCAATAAGAAATCTAAATTATAAAAAAAATTTTATCTATTTGCTTTTTAATTATTAAACCGCAAATTTTCCTTGATTTTACTAAAATATTGTTTAAATATAAACAGATTATTAAATATTCTATTTTTTGAGAATTCATATAAATGCATAATAATTGCATATTTAAGAAATGATTTCATTATTGAGTTTTATGCCAATTTTTTTGTATGTTTTTTTGTATTTTTTTTTTTTTTTTTATATTCTTTTGTAGCATTGGACATAT